>NC_090734.1:139356275-139366275 GCF_036898095.1 Palaemon carinicauda
ATAATAATAATAATAATAATAATATCAAGTGACTACCATTGGTGCCAAAGGCATGGTAATAAAAACATCGTACAAAAACCATTGACCAGAACCTTGCAACAGATCTATAAAATTTCATACAATATTTTAAATTAATTATTCATAGCTTCCCACGCAGTTTATTTATTTCCTTATTTCCTTTTCTCACGGGGATATTTTTCCCTCTTGGAGCTCTTGGGCTTATAAAGCATTCTGCTTTTCCAGCTAGGGTTCTAGCTTGGCTAGTAATAATAATGTGTCTCATTTAAGGATCAACGAGTCACGCCAATTTTTCTTAAAGAAAACTCAATGGAATGGATACGAAAATGTCCTATTGTAAGCCCGTTCTGGAAACACCTAGAACAAGAAGGCCTAAGAAAGGCGAAGTCTAATCCTCCGAGGGAAGGAACTAACTCAGGAAGGATAGAAAGAAAAGAAAAAGGAAAGTTTGGCGAAAATTCCAAAGCTTGGCAGAAGAAGGGTACCAACAGTTTATGGATTGCCGATTCCCTATCAGTAAATAAAAGAATGATGAAAATGCTCTTCTTGAGCTTACTGAACCAGGAACTAAATAGTCCGGAGTGTAAGAAGACAGAAAAGTCGCCTTCTGTGGAAGAGAGGTTCAAGAATGAGTTAAGGTTGAGTCAGTAACTAGTTGAATTTCCTCTCTTTCAAGCCTCTCGATTAGGAAGGTTTAGGAGAGCACAGTAAAATGAGAGCAGCATTCCAAACATTATATTTTTAGAAGCAGGTTGGACCATCAAAATAATATAATCTTAAGAGAATTTAGATTATCATAAAAAAATCAAATAAGAGCATGGCGTAAGAGATAATGAATTTGGTAGTAATTAAACTAACTTATAATCTCCATTGACATATTCAAATAATAAATTGAATAGCAATTTACGAATGAAAGCGAGCCGATGGGGACTGGGAGTTGTATGAGAATAAAACACGTAGGGCCGAATCATATATCAAACAGTGAATAGGAGAAAATATAGGCTGGAGAAGGTTACAGATACAGAACAAAAAGGCAGACAAGAGAAAAGAAACCTGAAGAAAACCACTTGATTTGGGCAAGGAAACAGGTGGTATATTGTCATTAGCAAATGGTATATGGGGGTTGAATAAATACATTTACTGGAAGGAGTAAATCTACAATAAATTCTTATTTTACATGGCCTTTTCTTTAGATCATCTCTTGAAACCATTCAAAACAACCAAGATTTTACTATTCACTATTTTACCAAAACTTATTAGCTATTCTTTTTATAAAACGTTTTCGGTCCCTTCTGTACTTCTTTGTGCTTTTACCATCCCCTTCTCTCTCTCTCTCTCTCTCTCTCTCTCTCTCTCTCTCTCTCTCTCTCTCTCTCTCTCTCCTGCTGATGCAGCATCTCATCAGTATTAAATCGTTACTTACCCAACGAGTCCCTCATGAGCCCTTTCACACCCTGGCCCCAGCGTGATGGCCAAGCCATTGTCTCGCTATCACAAATTCACCTCACATAATACAAATTCACCTCACATAATTCGATATCGAATTTTTGCCAGCCGCTTAATTATAGATTCCTGAGTCAGCAACTTGGGGTAAATCGAATTAGGCTACCGGCGTACCACAGGGTCCGACCCGGCTCCGGCCTGTTCTTCTGGGGTCCCTCTCCGTTTTTCATATATGGTCTAGACGACGAAGGCAATGTTAAGATGGATGCCATCAGGAAAGGTGGGGAGGGGGTGAGGGGGAAGGATGTAATGGGGGGATATAGAGAGAGACAATAGGAGGGTATACATAGATAACTGGGAGATGGCTGGGGTTCAAAGGGGGGGGGGGTTTCGATACACCTGTGGGCCCAGTTGGGTGGACTTCACCTGTAACATTGTTCCGCCTACCCACTTCATTTACCTTGATCACTGGCAACACAAACTGTTGATCAAGGCCCTATTCACAAGGAAATTACCTAATCCCAGCGGTGAATATAAAGGTTTTATTTATATTTTGGCTCCAATGGGATCAGAATACGATGGAGAATAAGTCGGGAAGGGGGTGGGTGGGAGATGAAGTATTTGGTCAAAGGTTGGAAGGGGGGATACGAGAGAGAGGAGGATGGGTACCAGTGAAAATCCTTTAGCCAACATTAATTGTTCCATGGAGTACCAAAAAGATAAATTGGCAGTGTGTAAAAAAGAAAAATGAGACACTTATCTCAGTCCCTCTTGCACTCCATCTTGTGTCAGGTTGCTCCATTTATAAACAAAGACGCCATGTCGCTTCTGTTGTGCCGCGTTTCGCCTCAACTTTATAAACAGAAGGTGGTGGGCCTCGTACATGTACTTTCCAACGCTTCTTAGACTCTATTGACTATTTACAATGCTAATAAATAAAAACCGCGTAAGACAATGGCCGTCAACAATTAATCAATGGATTCAATAATATTTCAATAGATTTCAGACCAGTTAACTGAGGTAAGACCTCTCAACTTCAATGCTGGAGAAGAGTACATTATTTTTTTTTCTTCTATTTTACACCTGGAGGGGGTGGCTTCATGAAAAGTTCTCACTTTAAAAACAAGTACTGCAAACATCAATTTATGTGATGGATGACGTGAATTCATTGGCAGATTGATTATTGGGTGAAATAGTCATAAATTGACAAATGAGATAACCCCAAAAGAACAAATGCTAACTTTATAATAATCAACGACAATGCGAATTAATATTTCGAGTCAGATTGCACAGACAATCTGCAGGACTGTCAAGCAAATCTTATGAGATGCAGACTCACAAATCAAATAACAGAATGTATGAAGATGTTTGTTGTACAAGAAAAAATGGGAGAGGGATGTCAAGCTCTTATAAACCCATAGATACAAACGAGAGAGAGAGAGAGAGAGAGAGAGAGAGAGAGAGAGAGAGAGAGAGAGAGAGAGAGAGAGAGAGAGAGAAGGAAATGAAATAAAGATCTTTGCTGAGGACGAAAATAACCATAAAGCGTTTTCACCCCTGTATTCTGAATAATTCTTTAATAATCACAACGAAATTCCATATTTCCTTAAGAACAGAATACTAAAGTAATGTAATGATAGTAGAATAAATAAGCAATCAACGGATATCCGATAAAAATTAAGAGGATCTAAAGTAATTAGAAATCAGATTTAGGAACATGGATAACTTTAAGGGCAGCATCTTTACACAAGGACTGTGAGTGTGTTTGTGCGTGTGTGTGTGTGTGTGTAAAAAAAAAACATGATGGGCACGAAGGACAGCCAAACCCCAAAAATTACGTAAATATAATCATATTTTGATATCACCTAAAATACACTTTTTAATTCCAAGTAAACCAACATTGTTACGTCCAACCAACGCAAAATACAGCGGCAAGTAGAAAAATTCCAATAAAAAAAGGACTATCTACCTGATTAAAGAAGAGGTTTTGTTGGTGAACAAATGGGGGTCTTTGTTATGGAAAATGGATGTCTTCACGGAAGCCCAACCCCTAACCTCATTTGGATTACACAAATACCCAGTCCATGTTTGGAAAACAGCGAGCCATTTACTCTATCACAGGCAGTTGATGGTTAAGAACACCTCCAACGGGATTCTTAAAATTCGTAGAAAAGAGAGAGAGAGAGAGAGAGAGAGAGAGAGAGGAGAGAGAGAGAGAGAGAGAGAGAGAGAGAGAGAGAGAGAGAGAAGGATGTTATTCGTCTTTGGGACTTTTCCAAGACACCCTTTCTCGGAAAAAATTGAGAGAGAGAGAGAGAGAGAGAGAGAGAGAGAGAGAGAGAGAGAGAGAGAGAGAGAGAGAGAGAGAGAGAGAATAGGATGCCATTCGTCTTGAGGACTTATCAAAGACACTTTCTTGGAAGAAATTGCCATGAATGAATTGTTATAGAATAGGGTTGGTGGTTTGTAATAATATTATAATTCATAGATAAACGTGTATATGCCAACATACACGATCAATAACATAATGATACTGTAAGGAAGAAATTTCATGCCATGGATATCAAAATTTCATAATGATAATCCTTATCGGCAATCTATATATATATAAAAAAAAAAAAAAACGTCGCAAAGTATCATAAATATTTCCTTCGATAAAATTCTATAAATGTCTCCCTGAATTAACATTCTAATGTCATTTAATTACGTATCTATCTAAAAACATGATGTTAGACAAAAATGAAAAAAAAATTTTCATAACATCTGAAAAATGTTTCATTAAGTAACAATTTGAAAACTGACTTTAGTAACGATTTAAATCAATTCCCCTGAGTACCTGGAAAAAAGTAGCATATCTGAATGCGTTCTTTGGCATGATCTATTTGAGAAGTTTCCTCTCTCTGAAGACTTCAATAACTTTCTCTAGACTGTAACATATAAGACTTGAAATAACTGAAATCAACAGAAACCAAAAACTGGACATACCATTAATGATAATCTCCCCTCTATAATAAGAGCAAGTATCTATCTATCTATCTATCTATATATATATATATATATATATATATATATATATATATATATATATATATATATACAGTATATATAAATTGCTTTCGTGACAAGCTACGTTCTCCCCGTCGCTCGGACAGGGGGGGGGGGAGAGGGGAGTAGTCATACCGTAATGGGAGGGGGAAGGGGGGTAGGTGTGTGCATATCTACCTTAATATTTAACCGTCATTTTTGACAGGTAATTATATAAATAAAATTAAGCCAACAAAAATGAACTAGCCTTCTTTTCATCTCAGCCAAAAATATGATTTTAGTTTTGGAAGGACCCAGTAACCTTCGCTTTGTCAATTATGTTATTTCAAAAACTACATTATTATCGTAAAAAATCAGGTATATGATTTTTAAAATTCAATTCCTAATATTTGAAGCTGTATTTTTGATAAAATGTTAAAAGTTAGTATAATCCTATTTGATAATAAGAGTAAGAGAGAGAGAGAGAGAGAGAGAGAGAGAGAGAGAGAGAGAGAGAGAGAGAGAGAGAGAGAGAGAGAGAGAGAGAGACCATACAACTAGGAACCGAGCTTAGGAGTCTGGGACCAGAAAAATGGATGACAATGAGGCGTCAAAAGCCAACAGAATAAGGGTTTTTTTCTAGTATGAATGGCATAAGATTACTACCCTTGAAGAAATATGAAAGGACCTCACTAGTGTAGAATGCATACCACAAAGAAATTCTCAATCTCTTGAAAAATATAATCTATGACAGACTTTCTGCTAGCAAGAGCCTGTCTTTCACTTTACAAATTGTGTACTAAATCTAAGGACTTTGAACCAATGAATTCACCTTTCGGTAGTCTTCTCACATTGTCAGCCACATTGACAAAACTGACAAAGGATCTATATTCATTATTATTATTATTATTATTATAACTAGCAAAGGTACAACCCAAGTTGTAAAAGTAAGATGCTATAAGCCCAAGGGCTCCAACAAGAAAAAATAGCCCCGTGAGGAAAGGAAATAAGGAAATAAATAAACGATATGAGAAATAATGAACAATTAAAATATTTTAAAAACGGTAACAACGTCAAACCAGATATTTCATATAAAAACTATAAAAAGACTTATGTTAGCCTGGACAACACAAACACATTTGCGGCAAGTTTGACCTATTGAAGTTCTACCGACTATTAGAATTAACTGCATGCCTAGTCATACGAATAGGCTGAAACTGTCCGGGAAGATCTGAATGTAAAGGAAGATCAGAATTATGAAAAATCTCATGCAAAATACATAACGAACTAATTGAACGACGGTGCCTGAGATTAATATCTAGATCAGGCATATGAAATTTAATAGACCGTAAGTTCCTGTTCAATAAATTACGATGAGAATTAGCAGCTGAGAACCAGACACGAGAACAATACTCGAAACAAGGTAGAATGAAAGAATTGATGCACAATAATGGATGACGCCATTTCTAATATATATATATATATATATATATATATATTTTTTTTTTTTTTTTTAAAGGGGATTTTGACCACTGCTTTGACCCTTTATGAGGAATTGCGACAGGATAAGCCTGACAGACGGACGAATGGACAGGCTGCCGACGGAAGGATATATATATATATATATATATATATATATATATATATATATATATATATATATATATGTGTGTGTGTGTGTGTGTGTGTGTGTGTGTGGAAAAGCTTGATCCTCAAGAATTTTGGAAAACTCAACTTAATTACCAATAGATTTAAAAAAGATATTAAAACTCAACTTAATTACCAATAGATTTAAAAAAGATATTAAAACTCAACTTAATTACCAAAAGATTTAAAAAACAACATTAAAACTCAACTTAATTACCAATAGATTTAAAAAAAAAAAACATTAAAACAAGTAATTATTTCGATAGGCTGCAAAATTCAAAATTTCCAATTATTGTTATATTAACGAACGAACCCAAAATAGTTTCGTAGATAACTATACAATAATTACGGATAATGTACTTCCCCCCAAAAATACGCGTAATCAATACTGTAATAAAGGTTACTTGATAAAGTTAATATATAGCCTACACATACTACTGTAAATTGATGTATTTAACGATTCAAATACATTAATCAAATTGATAATACGTAATAAAAGCTAAAACAGTTAAAATCAATAAATTTTAAAATGTAATACTTGCGCCATAATCAATAGTTGGCCGTTGTTAATATGCAATTGCAAAAGATAAAAAGCGTTAAAATAACTCCCGCATATTCCAAATTATTTTCGTGGCAGGACAATGAAATGAGTTAAGAACATTTCAATTAATTAATAAAGAAATATTAATCTCTAATATACATTCTTGAATAAACGAGGATGTCATATCTAATGCACAACATACAACTAATAAGACAGAGGTTAATACACAATTCATGAATGTATTACCCATTAATAATAACTCATGCAAATTCCGAACTTCTTACACGAGAGGAACCAAGAGTAAGTAAATGATAATGGACATTTCCATTAGTAAAATCATTACAGTATCTACTAAATATTCAAAAGAAATAAATAATCAACGACGCGTATTAAAACTAGAGGGGCACTTAGTAGAACGCAGAATTCCGCTGCGGCAGCTTATTTCTTGACCTTTTGCCTGACCTTGACCTTTGATCTTAACATGTATTAATTGGCGTGGATTTTCATACACTCAAATTTGAACCAATTTTGAAGTCTCTGGGACAACGATGTCCAAACTTATGGCTTATTACGTCAACTGGACATTTTGTTTGACCGTGACCTTGACCTTTGACTCTGACCTTTCAAAACTTGATCATTTTCAGCTTTTTACATATAGGTTGATCGGTGCAAGTTTCATTACTCTACGATTAAAATTGTGGCCAGGAAGGTGTTCACAAACAAGCACAAACAGAAGCGAAAACATTAGCTGCTTCCAATTTCGTTGACGGAGATAAAGGGGTGAAAACATAACCTCCTTCCAACTCCTTTGGCGGAGCTAAAAATCCAAAGTATTAATAGTAACTCACACACGCACATATATACCCACACACACACACATTCCAAACCCCTTCCAAACCAGGAACAAAGACATTGGGTACGTGTACTTTATGGAGTTACGTGAGGAGGCAGCAAGCGTAGTACGGAGGTTACCTTTCCAAGATGTTCTCTTAATAGTGTGCGCCCATGGGGATATATATGCATTGTCATCAACCACCTATTAATGATGCGATGGTGCCCCAGCGGGTGACTGATGATGTCGGTGAGACTGGTGAAGATGAGATTAACGGGGAAGAAGAGGATGAAGAAGAAGAAGAAGCAGAACATAGAGAGACTTCTATATACCAACGAACACATCAAATATAACAGAGAGAGAGAGAGAGAGAGAGAGAGAGAGAGAGAGAGAGAGAGAGAGAGAGAGAGAGAGAGAGAGAGAGAGAAAAGATTAACGGGGAAGAAGAAGAAGCAGAAAATAGAGAGCGAAAAGAGAGGTATATGTCAAGACTTTTACATAGCAACGAACACATATCAAATATAACAGAAGGATGGGGAGAGAGAGAGAGAGAGAGAGAGAGAGAGAGAGAGAGAGAGAGAGAGAGAGAGAGAGAGAGAGAGAAAGAGAGAGTTACAAGGATTTTGGATGTCTCAAGACTTTTTAGTCCATCCTCGGAGACTTCATTTGCTCTTTGGTAAAGCGATTTAGTTTAAGCATTTAGATCTCATGATCTCGTCGAACTAATTTTTGAATTCGTTTACCGTGTTAATGTTTACTACATCCGCTAGAAGTATTTGCTATTTTGTAGGTAGAAAAATTGCCTCATTGAGTGGTGTTGTATCTTAACAATTCCAGATAGAGAGAGAGCGAGAGAGAGAGAAAGAGAGAGAGAGAGAGAGAGAGAGAGAGAGAGAGAGAGAGAGAGAGAGAGAGAGAGAGAGATCCTGGAAATAGTTTTTGCTATAATTCAATGTAAGCCACATCATGCATAAGTAAGGGCCATTATATTCAAATGACTGGATTGAAAAAAATACCCAATAGGGCCTATATATATATATATATATATATATATATATATATATATATATATATATATATATATATATATATATATATATATATATCATAAATAGAATATCTCTCTGCCTATTCATCTTTGTGGTTTATAAGCCCGAAAACAACTATAATAATAAGGCCTCTTAAAAACAGTTGCCCTGGCTACATACATACCCTCAAATATGGAAATTGATTTTAATTCCATTCTCTGAGTTCCTTCAAAAAAATTCAATCAATGACAAAATCTAACAAGACCCTTGTTTCAGTTTGGGCTTACGCTGATCCTTACATTTAACCCCCCCCCCCCCCCAAAAAAAAAAAATATGACCCATTTCCTTAACATGTTTACGTCTCTTTTTTTCCGCAGTCACGCAACGAGTATTACTTACATCACTTTTCCCTTCTTCTAAATCTGGCATTAACCTTTCTTTCTTTATTTCCCTCCGTTTTTCTCTAATGGGGCCTTCACTTTTCCTCTTGTTTACAACGGCATCCGTTATGGCATCGTAATTACAAAACGCGCATCTACTGAATGGTCTTACGAGAAGGGGGTTTTTAATCGTTCTTTCGCTTAGTCTAATTTTCTTCTTTTGTTTCCGTCTAATTATGCCTTTTGTTTTCATTAAAACCACCTGTGCGTCTTATCCCTGGCCGCCCTTGCTATTCATTGTTGTTAATTTTCTTTTCACAGATTATTTTCGTCTTTTCTATATCCCTTGCTCAGCCCCTTCCTCGCCCCTATCATTTAATGCATATTATCTTCAATTATCTATTTCATTTGTTTGTACGTATCAAAATTACTTCATTTAACGGCATGGTTGTTTTAAAGCTAAATTTTATGAAGATTATTTGAAATTTACATGGGTACTTGAGTTCAAGCGCTGTAAATTAAAAAAAAATACTAATAATAATAATTCAAAGATTTTCATTCATCACACATTCATTCCTCTTAGCCATATTAGAAGAATATACAATTTACATATCAAAAATATTTCTAAATACAAGCTCAAAACTAGAATTGATCAAATTCCTTTTTCTATTAAAAGGGTGCCCCAATCAACCAAAGGTGAGACCAAACATTATATTTCCAAACACACACACATTAAAGGAATACAGTAAAACAGTATTCCTAATCAAATATCCCGATTTCTAATTCAGTAATTTGTAAATCAATTCAGATTATATACTTAAAACCATTGTTGCATAACTGCGTTGCTAAGTATTTTCCCAAAGACATTTCCAACATTGAATTTGTATTGCATATATCTCTTGGTAAGTTCACCTGCTGTTTTATATTTCTTTCGTTTTTCTTAAAAGGATTCCATTTTCCTCCTGAAAGCACTCACGCAGCCGACGAATTTTAAGAATAATATCTTCATTAATTCCTTATTAAAAAAAAAAAAAACCGTTATTAGGTTTATTAAAGCGCAATGCAAGCAAGAAAATAGTTCTCTTAG
>NC_090734.1:139368775-139393529 GCF_036898095.1 Palaemon carinicauda
AGGGGGCCCAAAGCATTTATTACCCAGCAAGCAGACGTATATATAATATGAAGACAGTCTTCGTCGAGTACATTAGAGACAATTAGCACAATAATCAGAGTCGCAAATTCGTGGCTAAAGAAAAGAACCCGACACACACACAGAGAGAGAGAGAGAGAGAAAGAGAGAGAGAGAGAGAGAGAGAGAGAGAGAGAGAGAGAGAGAGAGAGAGAGAGAGAGAGAGAGGACGACCTTAAATTACACTCCGAATAATCTTGTTTGTTAAATTAAGAAATGGAATGTCATCTACTCAAGACGCGGTTTTCCATTAGGGCCAAATTGGAGATAATTTACATCAATTAGGGTTGATTATCTTCAAATAAAACTCAATTCCCCTTTGGTTATCTCAGCCAAGTAGCATTAACTAAATCGGAACTTAACAAGAGGGCACACGCAACTCACAGAATTTCTTTTGTGACTTTTTCGCTTATAATCAATTATCATTTTTTTTCCCTTGAAACACAGACAGTAGGAGAGAGGTTGACCAATAAGAAAATTATCTACCTGTAATAAATCAATCTGTTTATACTTGGATACAAAATACAGTATCGATTTGTTTATGTATAGGAAGGCACAGAGTTATATTCTTGGGATCATATGTTCCCTTGTCGCTTATAAAAGGCAGATACATTATAAGTATTATCATTCACGAATAACGTCTCTGCTTCATGTCTAGTTAATCATTACGAATTCTAATACACATTTATGTTTTTAATAAAGCCCAACTATACATTAAGAAATACGACGGAATCTAAACAAAGATAAAGATTTCCAGATATCAATTTAAGAGCTAAAACAAGTGATACATGGGATACATAATAACAGTAACAATAAAAAATGAAAAAAGAATTACATAAACATTGTACCCAACTAGTAACTATAAGTACAATGTTAAAAATTTGCCATAAAACACAGTAAAAATTCTGGAATAATTGCTGCCAGATATTTACCGTTTTGAAAACGGATATATTGACGTAAAAGAGTGATATTACGGTCACCAACCCGTAAAAGATAATAACAAAGTATGGGAAAATTACGGTGGCCTGTATTTTACTGAAATATGGCTGAGAACAGTATATTTCTACGAAGAATTTCCCATTAAAATTAAAAGACAAAATATGTAATGCGAATGTTGCGCAACATGTAAATAAAATTACAACATTCTTCTTCTTTCTCGACAAGCTTGTCCCTATTTGGGATCGCTGGAATGGTTATTCAACACATTCTCCATTTCCTTTAGTCCAGTGCATCTTCCTCGATCAATCCCAACTCCCTCATATCTCTTTTCACACAGTCAATCCATCGCAATTTTGGTCTATAGTGTTAAAAATTTGCATTAAAAACACGGTAAATGTCTGGCAACATTTATTCCAGGATTTTTACCGTTTTGAAAACGGATTTATTGACGTAAAAGAGGGATATTACGGCCACCAACCCGTAAAAAATAATAACAAAGTAAGTTAAAATTACAGTCGCCTGTATTTTACTGAAATACGGCTGAGAACAGTATATTTTTAAGGACAATTTCCCATTAATATTACGGTTTTATTCCAACAGTGTACCTAACCTTCTCCCACCAGGTAGTCCCATATCCATCATTGAAATAAAATAGAATAAAATAAAATAAAATAAAAATAAATAAAAGTACACCCACGAGGGTATTATAACCAACTCAGGAAAAGCCTCCGCAGGTGACGTTAACAAGATCCGAAATAGCAAACCAACTTAAGCCATCCCTCGTCATCGTCAAGTTTTTTCTCGCCCTTTTTCTTCTGCTTACTTAAGATGCTCAAAAAACACCCAGGCAAGCCCAGGAGCCAAAGGGTGGAATCAGCAGCAAGCTCATTTGCAACGTGATTTTGCAAGAGAAAAATCAACTTCGTTTCGCAATTATTTAATGTAGAATAATTGGAGAGTGTCTCGTTAACATAATTTCAATCTAGCATTTTTACAATGTGGAATATAAATGATCATGCACACATGAATGTATGTACGCATGTTCAATCATATCTACTTTATGTATAATAGAATCCACCTTTTCATTCAGGACCTCGAATATATATATATATATATATATATATATATATATATATATATATATATATATATATATATATATATCTACTTTATGTATAATAGAATCCACGTTTTCATTCATTCCCTCGAATATATATATATATATATATATATATATATATATATATATATATATATATATATATATATATATATATATATATATATACAGTATACGTGAGTACAAAAGTAGAATAAATCAAAGACAAAACAAACAATTATACAAGATATGACACATAAACATATGCATTTACAAGTATACATATATACTGTATATATACACACATATATACGTATATTTTGTCACATTTTCATACATGAAATTTCAATACATAGAGTATGCAAAAAGAAGAGGTACGCGAAATGGCTTACAATTGAATTGGAATTATGAATTTAGACCGGGAGGACCAAAGGTGAGACATGGGGGTGTGACGGCCGAGAGAAGGTTGTGACTCAAAGACAGGATGGAAGCAACTGAGTGAGTTCATAATAGAACACTCTCCTTTATATACAAAAGCTCAAGGCAACAAGAAATTTCACGTTCAAAATCGACACCGTTACCGGTGAGAAAAACAGGCTCTTTTTAGTGCGAGGGAAGTGCGAAGATACAAGCATAATATATAAACAAAATGAACTATGTACGATCGTGTGACACACGGTTGGTACAGAGGGAATCATTCGACACCCGTGTGCATCTAGGGAAAACCACCACAGCGTTTTGAGGAGTTAGACAGCTAGATGAAAGAATGGAAACTGGAACGGAGGTATGACAGAAGGCTAAAAAGTAAGTGCAGTTGAGGGACACTGTAAAGACCCTTCCTTTACTGTCTAGGAATATTGCCCCAGGTCAAGTATGCACTACAGTATTCTTTATACTTCAGTAACGTATCTCCCAGAACACTGGCTATCACGGACTTTCGATCTTTACTTTTTCTTGATGTCTGTATCATTTCTGCTGAAGTGTTGTTATGCATATTTAAATATAAATCTTTTTACAGTTTGTAACGTCTCTGGGAGAACTTTCATCTATGTTTTTAACAATATAAAGATAATATTCTTTACATAGTAAAGAAAGTATTAGTATAGATAATATTAATATAAAATTGTCATTAAAATTCTGTGGACCAATGGCTTTTTAATTTAGCTTTAGTTTTTGAATCTTGAGCAGCAAACCTAAAAAGAAATTATGTTTTCTCAAACTTTTTACATTAGTTTTTACAGGACGTTTCAAGAACAATTTGAATAGAACTTGGCAGATACAGTCGTAAACTCGACTCTCTAAATTAGACCACGACAAACGATTTGTTGCTATAGCAACCGTCTCATTATTAAAAGAAATAGATTTTCAGCCGTTTGAATACTTCATAACTATATAAACAAGCACATTATAGCCTTCACAATAATATGCAAACTTAATACATCTCCCAGACCAAAAAAAAAAAAAAAAAAAAAAAATTATTAGCCAAAATATGAAACAAAAACCAATACTAAAAAAAACTTACTATAATAACAACAAATAAAGAATTTTTTTTCTATATAATCATTATACGTGTCCTTATTGCCTCTCGACAATTGCTCAAATTTCCAGGGGCTAATTACTTCAGAACGATAACAGTAATCACTTTCGTTTAATGATTCGGTAACATGAACATACCCTTGGCCAATTACCGCTAAAATTGGCAGTTCACGCACATCTAGGAGGAAAACTAAAGGTAAGATATTGTTGAACCTTACCCTGATAAAAAAAATATTATAAATCAAAAATATATATTGGCTAGATTTAACCATCAATTTTCCACGTAATGTCATTACCATAACCATACTTAAGAGAAAATAATAATAATAATAAAAATTATAATAATAATAATAATACAAATTATGATGATGATGATGATGATAATAATAATAATAATAATAATAATATACATGTGAATAAAATAGCTAAAGTGATTTATCAGCAATTTTGCAGCTAATCATAGATGTCGTACTGATGAGTGTGTTGATTTTCTCTTAAGCCCCATTCTGTATGCATGAAACAGCTAAGTCTTCACAAAAATAATAGTTAAAACGACTGCCTACTTATGGCTTAATTTTTATGAGGCGAAAAAGATTGTCTCACACCTAAGAGACATGGTACAAATGCAGAACTCTTGATAATTCCAAAGAAATTTCCTTTGTATACTTTGAATTTTTCACTTTTGTCATACCTAAACTAAGGAAATTTTCCTTAAATGATTTGGAAATCTTCACCCTCCAAAGAGTTCCGTGTTGAAAAGCCAACCATTTAACCGAACTAATGTTGTCCTTAAGCCTTTTAATGACCATAATTACGCTGATCAACTATTATACGACTGTCTCCCACGACATCGTGTGGGCACAAATCATCGCCAGAACCAGAGAAGGGATTTAGTAACAGGCCTAAAATTAAAATGAGAAATGGTGAGGGAGCAGCGCGCGCACACGCACACACACATATACAGTATGTATATATATATATATATATATATATATATATATATATATGTGTGTGTGTGTATGTGTGTGTGTGTATATACACAGTATATATACATATATATGTATATATGTATACATACATATATACATATATATGGTATATATACATATATATGCATATATGTATACATACATATATACATACATACATAAGTATATATATATATATATATATATATATATATATATATATATATATAAATACCTATTATATCATTAGCTACGATACAAGCCTAGTTGGAAAAGCAGAATGCTATAAGTCCAAGGGCTCCAAAATGAAAACAAGAAAACAAATAAAATAGTGTGCCTGGGAGTATCATCAAGCGAGATATCTCTAACTCAAGACATGGTACACAGACTATAGCACAACCCAAAACTAAAGAACAATGGTTTGATTTTCTGGTGTTCTTCTAGAACTTCTTACCATGGCTAAAGGGTCACTTCTACCCTTACCAAGTGGAAAGTAGCCACTGAATAATTACATAGAAGTAGCTATCCATTTTTATTATTATTATTATTATTATTATTATTATTATTATTACTTGCTAAGCTACAGCCCTTGTTGAAAAAGCAGAATGCTATAAGCCTAGGGGCTCCAACAGGGAAAATATCCCACTGAGGAAAGGAAACAAGGAAAAATAAAATATTTTAAGAATAGTAATATTAAAATAAATATCTTCTATATAAATTATCAAAACTATAACAAAACAAGAGGACGAGAAATAAGATAGAATAGTGTGCGTGTGACCTCAAGCAAGAGAACTCTAACCTAAAACAGAGGAAGACCATGGTCAGAGGCTATGGCACTACCCAAGACTAGAGAACAATGTTTTGATTTTGGAGTTTCCTTCTCCTAGAAGAGCTGCTTACCATAGCTAAAGAGTCCCTTCTACCCCTACCAAGAGGAAAGTGGTCACTGAACAATTACAGCGCAGTAGTAAACCCCTTGGGTGAAGAAGAATTGTTTGGTAATCTCAATGTTGTCAGGTGTATGAGGACAGAGAAGAATCTGTAAAGAATAGGCCATACTATTCGGCGTTTGTGTAGGCAAAGGGAAAATGAACCGTAACCAGAGAGAAGGATCCAATGAAGTACTGTCTGGCCAGTCAAAGGACCCCATAACTCTCCAGCGGTAGTATCTCGACGGGTCGCTGGTGCCCTGGCCAACCTACTACCTATATACTTTGAGTGAAGAAGAATTTTATGGTTATTTTATTGTTGTCAAGTGTATAAGGGAAGAGGAGAATGTGTAAAGAATAGGCCAGACTATTTAGTGTAAAGGAAAAATGAGCTGTAAGCAGAAAGGGATCTAGCCAAAGGACCCAATAACCTCTGACGGTAGTATCTCACGGGTGGTCGATGCCTTGGCCAACCTATCTATCTATCTATATAGACACAAGAGCTGAAGACGCCGGAAAGACAAACAAAATTACAGTTGCGTAATTACTAACTACGCCAGCCACTGAAAGAAGAGCATCTGTTTCCTGTGGGAGGCTGCCGAAGATGGGAAGCATCGCCTGCAACATTGAGGGTGGCAGATACGGGTAATTAAGGGGTAATATCTCATATTCCAAATCTAATTTAGTTTTAATGGGAATCTGTTTAATACGGGGCTTCTAAGGAAAGATCACTTGGTGTATCCAGTAAATAATTGAGGTTTTTGGGTATTTCCTCTCTACTGTCTAAGATCTTGCAAAGGTTAATATCATATTAAATACTTCTTTGTCACGCAAAATTAAAATGATAAAAATCTAAAACTTAATGATTACCGTACTCTTAAATTTATATTTACCGCCTAGTTTTTTCCCCTAAATGATTTAGGCAATCTTTTAGGATAGTTCTGGTAGCTCACTATCCTTCCATCCAACACGGCTGCGAACCACTACAATCGAAAGACTTTCCGGAGTTAAATTAATTTAATAATGCCTAGATTTCTCCATCCTCATCAGAGATATGATTAAAATAGGTCCTAATAATAATACCAAGATAATTATAACAAAACACATGAAATTCTTATCTTTCCTAACATAGAAGCTCTCAAAGGTACATTTGAATCGAAAATAAATAATCCCAGACTTCTCAAGACATGGTTAGAGATAAAATCCTCTCAGAAGTGGTGAAAATACCTCGGACTTTAGTAGCTCCAATACATATACGTCAAGGCCGAATAGTTAATCCTTCGATAAAGATTCGCCACTTATTAATTTGGCGAAAAACTGATCCACGTTGCATGATGGTCCTATTATTTCTCGGGGGTCGTATTTTTCTCCATCAAAACAGAATCCATCAACATCGATGAGATCTGATGACATCTCTCCCTTTCTACGCATATTTAGTCCATAATCCTACAATCAGTGACAGGAGAGATCAACCCGGCCATCCGTTGACCTCCTAATATCAAAGTTCGATTCCGGATATGTGATCAGGGTTAATATAAATCAACGTTTTCTCGACCAGACACAAATGCGCCGTGAAACGACCTCGCTCAAAATGGTGGTGGTGACGTCGCGTGCCTCCGTTGAAAAGCCGAAGAGTTGACAGCGACCAACTGGGGAAACGCGAAGGGCCTTCCCAGCAGAGCCAGCCATCCAACGAGAAGAAGGGCCCTTTTCCCTGGATGCTCAGAAGGATCTTCGCTCTTCTGGCTGCCGTCCTTTAGAACCCTGAAGACAAACATTAATCTGAGATAATGAAAATGCTAAGCAACAGAGAAAATATGGTTTGTTGTGGCCCGTATTATTCGAGGAGATTTGACCTTAACGGCCTCTTCTCTTCCAGTCGCCCCCTAATATATCGTGCACTGAGCCGCCTTACGGGGTAGGGGGAATTCATCATTATTAAAGGATCTACGAGTTGAAGATGTTCCTGCATTATGCTGTAATTCCGTTACTCGGACAGCATTTAGGAGTAAAAGAAGGGGAGATGATTTAACAACCCTTTGGGGTTGAAGATGGCTCAGTACCCAGGAGAGGAAAGAGGACTGACATAACGCTAAATTACTCTTATTAACCAAGGTGCACAGAATTTTAGTCTTTTGTTGCAGTCAACGAAAAAGGAACTGATTACTATAATAAATAAATCAGAATGGTTTCTAAATCGGACAAGCAAGTCTAATAATAATAATAATAATGATAATAATAATAATAATAATAATAATAATAATAATAATAATAACTGTAGATTTTGTAATCTTCAAATCAGTGCTACTATGCTTGATAAAATGAAATACAGAAAACCGAAAATAAAAAAAATAAATTCAATAACATTACTGATACCCCGATGAATGTTTATAGAGAAACTATTATCTCAATAAATAATGACAATTTCTTTTTTATTGCCCAGAATGTCTGGATGGTAAAAACTTACGGTTTCAATTTACGAATTACACAGTTTCCCAGTAAAATACATTTCATGTCGGTTCATTCATCTAAGATATTATTCACATAATCCAGACACTTCTTTGAAGGGAAATGCGTGATCCAGGCTCCTTAAACGATTTAAAAACATCACGTTTGGGACTGAAAAAATCTTGCGGTAATAAAATCGAGACTTCCAGCTCACAGCATTTCAAAGTCAAGACCAACCTCAACCCATTTTCTTATTGCTGATAAAAACTACCATCAACTGTGGTGACCTAATTGGTAACGTCACTGACTAGCGATCGCCAGACTGGGATTCGAGTCCCGCTCAAAAGCGTCAGTTCCTTTGGTTGCTGCAACCTCTCCATCTTTGTGAGCTAAGGATGGGGGGGCTGCCTATAGGTCTATCAGTTAAGTCACCAGCAGCCATGGCCTGGCCCTCTTTGATCCTAGCTTGGGTGGAGAGGTGGCTTTGGTGCTGATCATATGTATACACGGTCAGTCTCCAGGGCGTTGTATAACTAGCTAGGGCAATGTCACTGTCCTTTGCCTCTACCATTCATAAGCGGCATGTAAAACTTGAAAGCGTCTTACCCCTTTAAATGAGATGCCCCCTAAATCTTTTTTTTTTTTTACCCTTCCAGTTCTCAGCACGTCATTTTGAAATGGCGCTGCGAGGCCCACCCCTTCCCTACATCACGTCCCACATAATCAAGTAAAATCAAGCACAAAATCAAATGTTCAGGTCGACCAAGGTCTGCCAAATCTAAACCGTTCTTGCTTGATAAGGAAAAAGAGCATTGGAATCTCACTGGAGGAGTGAGTGTCTTGATATTGAAAGTTTCGATAGTGATAACATATTATATATATATATATATATATATATATATATATATATATATATATATATATATATATATATATATATATATATGTATATAATATATATATATATGATACAGATACATAATTAAATACACTTATATCTATATCTATCTATCTATCTATCTATCTATATATCTATATATATATATATATATATATATATATATATATATATATATATATATATATCACTATCGAAGCTTTCAATATCAGCCCAATCAGGATCAGATGTATTTACAATCATTCTTCTCACCATTACATACATTATCTTTTTTCATCTTCTCTGCACTAGTTTATGATCAAACAACTCTTTTCCTTACCATTTTCTCTTTTCCACGACAGAAGGAAAGTTCATAAGCAGGTATTTATATGGATATATATGCCCCCTGTGGCCGCGGGGGCATAAAACAATTAGAATAGCGCCAACGTTATCCCTGCGTGTCGTAAGAGGCGACTAAAAGGGACGGGACGAGGGGGCTGGGAACCCCCTCTCCTGTATAAAAAATCCTGTGAGACAGCAACAAAGAGATGGAGCTGGGGGGAGAGTGACTGCTCCCCGCACTCTAGTTTTGGGGTGTTTGAATGTGCGTGGATGTAGTACGATAGAGAGTAAAAGATGTGAGATTGGAAGTATGTTTAGAAGTAGAAGGATGGACGTATTGGCCTTGTGTGAGACAAAGATGAAAGGAAAGGGTGAAGTGATGTTTGGTGAAATGTCTGGTAGAGTGTCTGGGATTGAAAGGGGAAGAGCGAGAGAGGGTGTGGCTTTATTGCTGAGTGAATGGATGACAGGTAAAGTAGTGGAATGGAAGGAGATATCATCTAGGTTAATGTGGGTAAGGGTTAGGTTGGGTAGGGAATGTTGGGCGTTTGTCAGTGCGTATGGGCCAGGTAGTGAGAAAAGTGAAGAAGAGCGGAATGAGTTCTGGAGTGAATTAACTAGGTGTGTAGAAGGACTGGGTAGAAGGAATTATGTAGTTGTTATGGGTGACTTAAATGCTAGAGTGGGCGCTGGAGAGGTAGAAGGTGTCATTGGAAAGTATGGCGTACCAGGTGAAAATGAGATTGGTGAGAGACTGGTAGATATGTGTGTTGAACAAGAGATGGTAATAAGTGCTAGCTTTTTTAAAAAGAAAGATAAAAATAAGTATACATGGGTGAGAGTGGCAAATGGAAGAGTAGTAGAAAGGGCATTAATGGATTATGTGTTGATAACTAAAAGAATGTTTGGAAGATTGAAAGACGTGCACGTGTTTAGGGGTATGGCTAACGGCATGTCTGATCATTTTTTGGTGGAAGGAAAATTAGTTGTAGCAAAAGAGTGAGGGAATAGAGTAGGTGGATGTAAAAGGGAGCTAGTGAGGGTTGAAGAGCTAATAAAACCGGGGGTAAAAAGTAAATATCAGGAAAGGTTGAAAATGGCATATGACGAGGTGAGAGTAAGAGAAACTGGTAATTTAGAGGAGGAGTGGAAGTTAGCAAAAGAAAATTTTGTTGGGATTGCAAGTGATGTATGTGGCAAGAAGGTTGTTGGAGGCAGCATGAGGAAGGGCAGTGAATGGTGGAATGAAGGAGTGAAGGTAAAAGTGGAAGAGAAAAAGAGGGCTTTTGAAGAATGGCTGCAGAGTAATAGTATAGAGAAGTATGAAAAATATAGAGAGCAAAAGGTGGAAGTAAAGCGCAAGGTACGTGAGGCAAAGAGGGCAGCTGACCTGAGGTGGGGTCAGGGACTGGGTCAGTCATATGAAGAGAATAAGAAGAAGTTTTGGAAAGAAGTGAAGAGAGTAAGGAAGGCGGGCGCAAGAATTGAAGAGACAGTGAAAGATGGAAATGGAAGGTTGTTAAAAGGAGAGGAGGCAAGGAAAAGGTGGGCGGAATATTTTGAAAGTTTGCTGAATGTTGAGGATGATAGGGAGGCAGATATAATTGCTGTTCCAGGTGTTGAGGTGCCAGTGATGGGAGATGAGAATGAGAGAGAGATTACAATAGAGGAAGTGAGGAGAGCACTAGATGAAACGAGAGTAGGAAAAGCATCTGGTATGGATGGTGTGAAAGCTGAGATGTTGAAGGAAGGGGGTGTGACTGTACTTGAATGGTTGGTGAGATTGTTTAATGTGTGTTTTGTGTTGTCAATGGTACCAGTAGATTGGGTCTGTGCATGTATTGTACCACTATATAAGGGTAAGGGAGATGTGCATGAGTGTTGTAATTCAAGAGGTATTAGTTTGTTGAGTGTAGTTGGAAAAGTGTATGGTAGAGTACTGATTAATAGGATTAAGGATAAAACAGAGAATGCAATCTTGGAAGTACAGGGTGGTTTTAGAAGAGGTAGGGGTTGTATGAATCAGATTTTTACAGTTAGGCAGATATGCGAGAAATATTTAGCAAAAGGTAAGGAGGTGTATGTTGCATTTATGGATCTGGAGAAAGCATATGATAGAGTTGATAGGGAAGCAATGTGGAATGTGATGAGGTTATATGGAGTTGGTGGAAAGTTGTTGCAAGCAGTGAAAAGTTTCTACAAAGGTAGTAAAGCATGTGTTAGAATAGGAAATGAAGTGAGCGATTGGTTTCCGGTGAGAGTGGGGCTGAGACAGGGATGTGTGATGTCGCCGTGGTTGTTTAACTTGTATGTTGATGGAGTGGTGAGAGAGGTGAATGCTCGAGTGCTTGGACGAGGATTAAAACTGGTAGGCGAGAATGATCATGAATGGGAGGTAAATCAGTTGTTGTTTGCGGATGATACTGTACTGGTAGCAGACACAGAAGAGAAGCTTGACCGACTAGTGACAGAATTTGGAAGGGTGTGTGAGAGAAGGAAGTTGAGAGTTAATGTGGGTAAGAGTAAGGTTATGAGATGTACGAGAAGGGAAGGTGGTGCAAGGCTGAATGTCATGTTGAATGGAGAGTTACTTGAGGAGGTGGATCAGTTTAAGTACTTGGGGTCTGTTGTTGCAGCAAATGGTGGAGTGGAAGCAGATGTACGTCAGAGAGTGAATGAAGGTTGCAAAGTGTTGGGGGCAGTTAAGGGAGTAGTAAAAAATAGAGGGTTGGGCATGAATGTAAAGAGAGTTCTATATGAGAAAGTGATTGTACCAACTGTGATGTATGGATCGGAGTTGTGGGGAATGAAAGTGATGGAGAGACAGAAATTGAATGTGTTTGAGATGAAGTGTCTGAGGAGTATGGCTGGTGTATCTCGAGTAGATAGGGTTAGGAACGAAGTGGTGAGGGTGAGAACGGGTGTAAGAAATGAGTTAGCGGCTAGAGTGGATATGAATGTGTTGAGGTGGTTTGGCCATGTTGAGAGAATGGAAAATGGCTGTCTGCTAAAGAAGGTGATGAATGCAAGAGTTGATGGGAGAAGTACATGAGGAAGGCCAAGGTTTGGGTGGATGGATGGTGTGAAGAAAGCTCTGGGTGATAGGAGGATAGATGTGAGAGAGGCAAGAGAGCGTGCTAGAAATAGGAATGAATGGCGAGCGATTGTGACGCAGTTCCGGTAGGCCCTGCTGCTTCCTCCGGTGCCTTAGATGACCGCGGAGGTAGCAGCAGTAGGGGACTCAGCAGTATGAAGCTTCATCTGTGGTGGAAATGTGGGAGGTTGGGCTGTGGCACCCTAGCAGTACCAGCTGAACTCGGCTGAGTTCCTGGTTAGGCTGGAGGAACGTAGAGAGTAGAGATCCCCTTTTTTGTTTTGTTTCTTGTTGTTGTCGGCTACCCCCCAAAATTGGGGGAAGTGCCTTTGGTATATGTATGTATGTATAGATTAGTACGAAGATATTTTTTTTTTCTTTCAGGTTTCTGAAAAAGTATGCAAGAACTTTAGTGCAATAAGTGGTTTTACATAAATGTAGATAAAGAGAAAGACTAATTAATGAATTTTACAAAATATGTATATGGAGATGTCTTAAATACTGTATATGTAGGTCAACGGAAAGTCTATCTGGATTACGAATTAAAAGTTAAAGAGAGAAGAGAGGGAGAGCTGAATGATACATGAATGAAAAAGGTTAGAGTAAGGCAGAGAATTTTTGTGGACTTGACTGTAGAGAATGACTGGATAGACAGTAAGAAGCTGAAGAATGAACAGATTCCTAAGTAGAAAGGATTACAATTATGGTTGAGGGCATGGGCAGTGTTTGTAAGGTATGTCTGGATGAGGGAATGTTGTGTATGAAATACTAACAGGAATAATATATGTATAGGTAAATTTGATAGAGAAGACTCTGAAAATCATACGGGTTATAACATTAAATCTGTACACCAAGATAGTTGTAAGGTGGATGTCCAACAAGAACGTAGGCAGACGACAAAAGACTTACAGGCAAGGAAGAGCACAACTTTAGCATGTTAAGATAATTTTTTTTTAGAAAACTGTTATGTTTGAAGGATAAGTTGTTTGGAGAGATTTTGTCTTTAAAATGGAAGAAAGCCATGTGTTAGAATCTGTAGAAAGTAAAGTAAATATTTTAGTGTAAAAGTGGATCTGAAACATGGGTTATTTGTCTCAATAACTTTTTACTACATTTATGGATGGTGTGATGAGAAAGTCCGAATAAGGACGATAACTGCACTTTTATGAGAAAAAACTTAATTCACCGTAAAAGTATACTGTTCTCAGCCGTATTTCAGTAAAATAAAGGCGACCGTAATTTTGACTCTACTTTGTTGTTATCCTTTACGGGTTGGTGACCGTAATATAACTCCTTTACGTGAGTATATCCGTTGTTAAAACGGCAAATGCCTGGCAACATTTATTCCAGGATTTTACCGTTTATTTACGGCAAATTTTTAAGTTCGTTTAAGCATAGTTGTTGGATTAGAAAGAGGATCATACATGAAGTCTGGCATGGTTAATGATTGCAGACGATACAATACTGAGTGAGGACTGTGAAAAAACTACAGAGACGTTACAGTTGCATAGTGTTTAATAAACGAGAATGTTGAGATTACATATGACCACAGTAAGATTGATTGATTGATTGATTTGACGTTTTCTAAGGTCATTGACTCCGATACCGTTGACTGTAAATAGGAAATAAAAGAATAATCAATTAAAACCATAAAAACAAAGATGACATTTTAAAAGTTAGATATCTTTCAGAAGACTTGCTTTTAAAATAATGCTAAAAATGCCACAAGCATGGTAGGACACATCATGTCCAAGAATCTTGGCAAGGATGAACCTGCCATCTTCACCTAGAGCCTCAAACAGATATCTATTTCTCTCACTACTATATGTGGGGCATTCGGTTAACAAATGCCTCATTGTCAATGGTACCAAACAGTCGTCGTAATATGTTTGACGTTGGCCAACCAGCAAAAACTCTTGTAAGATTAAGACGTTAAATGGACAACAAGAATTGGAACAAAAGAAGGATCAAAGTAGTTTAAGATGATATAGTTATAAAAAAAATGAACAACGATAAATTGATGAAAAGATTGTATGATACGGAAGTGTTAAAAATTGGTAATGAAAGACTTGGACATTTCTGAAAGAGGTATTTGAAAGGAATGAATTCAATGACAAAGAAGAAAAAGTTTGTGCAAGAGAAAGACGATTGGTGCAATGCGTAGAAGTTTTGACTCCCTTCACAGACGATTCATCAGAGTCAGTAATTGAAGCATAAATATGGCATATATGTATCTTTTCCTAGGACTATTCTGTTAGGGTGACCGGTTTGATATTTAAAAATTAAACATAAATATATCCTAAATTTGTTCTTTAATTTAGCCAAGAGACAAGACTGAAAAAAAACAATACAGCTCAAAATGTGTAAGTATTCTACAAACATGATTATATTTCAAAAGCAATAACATCTAATCTATATTGTTAATACAAACAGGAATCCGACTTGAAGCATTCAAGCATAAAATTCTTCATTTTAAAACGTATAAGGTTGATTGATTTTCTATTAATGATATGATTTTTTTTTCTATTAAGGATGCGGTTTTATGTGAATGATATGAGTTTTTCTGTAAATGGTATGAGATTAGCTTAACATTCAGCTAAAAACTCAAGTTGTCTGGTGCTGGACAGAAATTCTGACGAACGTTTAAGAATTTAAAGGCAGGTCATAAATGGCAAAGGCAAGGGGCAGTGACATTGCCCTATCAAGCAGGACAATGCCCTAGAGACTGACCATATATGCATATGATCAGCTGATGACTCAACAGACAGACCTATTGGCTCCCCCAACGGCACCCCCCCCCCCATCTTTTGCTCACAAGGATGGTGAGGTTGCAGCGACCAAAGAACGTAACGAGTTTGAGAGGGACTCGAACCCCAAGTCTGGCGTTCACCAGTCAGGGACGTTACCACATCGGCCACCAGAACCCTTTTATCTAGCTAAAAGCTGAAACTCTGCCTTCCAACATCGACCTTTCGTTACCGCCCAAGTACAAGGGCATTGCAGAATTTTACGTCTTTTGGTACAATGGTTCCCAAGAATTCCAAACAGGCAGTCATATAACATCAGAAAACGTAAGATCTATTATACAGTGCTCTGTTTAATGTAATATATGTTTCAAAAGACTAATTTTCTTCATATCTTACCTTTCGAAAGCAATACAGCTTAATTTCACGATTGATAATTCTATTTTGTTAAAATTTACAAGGTAATGGAGCAGGCATTTTTGCTCGTTTCATATGAAAGAGTAGAATCTTAATAAGAAAGGTATATAATTGTTAGCAATGTGTATAAAATATCGAAATTTAAAATAAAAAAGTGGCATCCAAACAAAGTAATTACTCCCTCATCGGCAAAAACTGACTAAACATTAAAACGCTAAATAAAATGAATTCAATGATAAAAATATTGCGCCACCAGAAGTACAGCGGACGTCATAATTTTGCGGTCCAAAGTTTTCCGTCGGAGCAGCAGCAGCAGCAGGTAGAGAGAAATATCCACAGTCCCGTAGAACGTTCGGTTGTTAAACCAATCATTAGAGGACCTTAAGCTTTCACGGAATATATGATTAGCAAGAATTCCGACTAAGTTTATACACCGAGGTGATATTCCGGACAGATATAAGTCAAGATCCCTTGACACTAATTGGTCCCACGTGGTCATACAACACATTCTGTCGTCTGGCCTCTCTCTCTCTCTCCCCCTCCCCCCCCCCACCCTTCTATCTTCAATATTATCCTCCTTCCCTCCCACATCCTACACTACTATCACATCGCGTCAAATTCCACGCCAATTGAAAGAATAAATCCCATAAATATGAGTATTTTACACCGTCTATAATCAGCCAGCCCCCTTCCTACCCCATCTCCGACCACAGCACCTTTCCAAACCTGTCACTGGTCCACGCAAACTAAGTGAATAAATCCTCCGGAAAAAAAAAAAAAAAAAAAAAAAAAAAAAAAAAAAAAAAAAACCTCCTTAGGGACTCGAATACTCACGTCAAATGAAAGAGTAAAAAAAAAAGTTGAATTGCTTTTACAAATAGAAGCTTAATGTACGCTAAGTGTCTGACAAAGGGACGTTTTATATATCATTAACAATACACGTTGACATTGAGAGAGAGAGAGAGAGAGAGAGAGAGAGAGAGAGAGAGAGAGAGAGAGAGAGAGAGAGAGAGAGAGAGAGAGAGAGAGAGTTGAACTCACACAGCGAAAATAGCCCTTTCGTATTCAATTATAAGCCACATGCTAAATCACATTAGAACGAATAAACTCACTGACTGCACTCTCTAATTAAGACTGCGTGATTTTTACATATAAGTAGCTTTTATTATGCTTTTAGCGTCCCTGACAGACCGACAGACGGATAAACGTAAAAAGAAACTGAGAAAAAATAAAAACGTCGTGATAACTGATCATAAATAAAGAAGCATTATTTTTCATATGACATTCTTTTAACCAATGCCAATTCTCAGACCAATTTCGCACGGTGGACACAAAATGGACGATTTCAAACACTGGATTTAAAGTATCACACCACCAAAATTAAGTCCCACAAACAATTGTAAATCGTAAATCAAGAAACGTATTCGATAATTAATCATATCTAATAAATCATACGTTACTATAGTTCCGATAATTGATTCTCAACATATCATTCTTAACAAAGAACAACTAACTGTATTCAAACCCTTCCCTCATATCTAATTACTTTACTAAAGTTCTGATAGTTCAAACAATAATCAGCCTTAAGTTCTGACAGCTCAATAGCTAATCATTCAAGATCTTGTAGTTCAAAGGCCGTCAATAACTTCTTGAAAATTATGTCTGTATCATTGTGGCACATTCAAGATTGGTATTGAAACGTTGTAAATTATTCCTATAATTTCATGTCGACATGAGCTATTAACTATTTTAACTATCAAGTGATAACATGAAAAAAAAAAATTCTAAAAAAATTAAGTAAAAAAACATGACGTCATGATATATTATGGAACATAATATTTAGTTTATACATACATAAACAAATAAAGAAACATAAAACTGTGTGCATGATAGCAATTAACATACAGTGATATAAAAAACATAAAAATATACATGCATAATATGAATTATACATACCTGTATACCAAACAACTCATACCGTCAAAAATGAATGCAATTAAAGAGGGTCCAGTGGCCAAGACTTTATCCTAAGGGCATTAAAATTATCCCCTGAAGCTCACACTTCATTTTGTGTACCTTTCTAAGGGATAATGATAAACGAGGAATGATCCAGATTCAACAACGGCATGTTTAAAGGCATGTTTGTCTCTGGCTTAGGACTAGAGTATCGTTACTACAAAAATCATATATGGATACAAAAAAAAGTCGATTTGTAAATATCAAATATATATTTCAAACCCTAAAGACACATGCATATATACAATGTATATATATATATATATATATATATATATATATATATATATATATATATATTTATATATATATGTATATATATATACAGAGAGAGAGAGAGAGAGAGAGAGAGAGAGAGAGAGAGAGAGAGAGAGAGAGAGAGAGAGAGAGTATAGCAGTGTAACGAACTACATATACAGCAAGTGCTTTTGCGTGTGGATTTGCTATATACCTCGACCAGTGAAATACATTTACATCAATTTCTCTGAATAATTCCATCTCTCTTTAAACAGCCGAGGAAGTTTGCTCCCCGAAAATCAATATCGAAAAACAGTATATCACCAATGAAGTCAAAATTGCATCAACAAACGCAGAAATGAAAGAAATAAAGAACTTGGAGAATATCATTTGCAAAAATTACTCATATCTTGAATAACATTGCTCTTTCTCATGGAAAAGTATACGTGTGATTTTATTGATAATATTTGAGAATTAGACAAAGATGTATGCTGAGGTGAAATTAATGTCGTGTTTCTATGATTTCAGATTAATGCAAATTTACACTTTAACGCCGGAGGGAACTGTTTAACTACAACAATTCAGAATGAGTCATTACTTAGAGAGAGAGAGAGAGAGAGAGAGAGAGAGAGAGAGAGAGAGAGAGAGAGAGAGAGAGAGAGAGAGAGAGAGAATTTTGGTTTAAATAATTCATCGCATGGATCATAAAGAACCATTTCCATGAAGATTTCTTTTTATTATTATTATTATTATTATTATTATTATTATTATTACTATTATCATTATTATTATTATTATTATTATTATTATTATTATTATTATTATTATTATTATTATAATAATAATAATAATAATATTATTATTATTACTTGCTAAGCTACAACCCTAGTTGGAAAAGCAGGATGTTATAAGCCCAAGGGCTCCAACAAGAGAATTTTAAGAACAATAATAACATTGAAATATATCTTTCATATATAAACTATAAAAACTTGAAATAACAAGAGGATAAAAACTTCAAAATAAGAAGAGGAATAGATACAATATAGAATACTGTTCTAGAATGTACCCTCAAGCAAGAGATCTCTAAACCAAACCAGTAAAAGACCATGGTACAGAGGCTATGGCACTACCCAAGAATAGAGAACAATGGTTTGATTTTGGAGTGTCCTTTTCTTAGAAGAGCTGCTTACCATAGCTAAAGTCACTTCTACCCTTACCAAGAGGAAAGTAACCCCTGAACAATAACAGTGCGGTAGTTACCACAGTATATAACAGCAAAGACAATAAAATTAAAAATATTTGTCTCATGTTCATCCTTTCGGTAATATGCAAAGCTCCATGAACGCCCTATTTTCCTTGATAGTAAATAAGTTTGAAGATGATCATGATGTGATGATGCAGGTCGCTAGACTTGGTGAAAGTTTTTAAATCGGGATAAGGTTAAATTCATTCGTTTACCCAAGAACATAACAGTTTTATGTACGTTGGGCATCAAGAGTGGTTGAGGCAGTGAAATGTTTGTGACGTCATAAAACTTGAGGTACCTGAGATTTAGGACGAATATATTGTTGTAAGATAGGTTACAAAGTGGAATATACAAAGCTATTTATCTTATAATTTTTTCAAACTATCAACTCTGGTTAGGACAATATATACATACATACATATATATATATATATATATATATATATATATATATATATATATATATATATATATATATATATATATATACACATAAATACATACATACACACATATATATACATACATAAAAACATATTATACATATATATACGCATATATAAATGTATATGTGTGTATATATACACATATATAAATATGTGTGTATATATGTATATGAATATATTAAATTTCATAAGATCACGTGGTTTGCCATGGTCACCTTTCTTCAGTATGGAAAAACGAGTTGCCTAAAAGGAATTGTTGGTCTATGATATCTTAAAATATCACATGGTTTATGAAGACCATCGTCCTATCAAACAGAACTTGATTTCGCTTGGGTGGCTTGGGAGAGTTCGTGAGTCACTAAGAGGTTTCTTCCATTTACAATAACATGCTATGGTTTTTTTCCGGGGGGGGGCCGAGTTGTTGAATAAGATCATATTATGGAAATTAATTTCATTTCACAAGCACAAGCATGAGAAAAAGTAGATGCAGGCACGAAGTGATAAATGTTTTTGACATATTTTGCACTAAAATCCTTAATCCTAATTTGGAAAAGTAATGAAACCTCCCACGTAAGTATTCGATTTTACATAACATTTGGTACACAGACATGCTTCAAAAGTCTATTTTTACATGTTTCAGTGTTCAAAATAAATCATGATTTAAAAATTTTTCTCTAGAATTCAAAACAAATATGAAGACAAGAAATACCCAGAAAGTACATAATGCAATATCCAAATCTCTCTCTCTCTCTCTCTCTCTCTCTCTCTCTCTCTCTCTCTCTCCCATGAAATTTAAAGACCCCAAAATAGAAAGAGGAAAACCATAACCATAAGGAAAATACATTATTAATTCTGAAACAGTTATGGTTTACTTATATCACCCACTTCCCCAACCACACACAAATGCATATAGAATTTCAGGAAAAAAAAAAACAAAGGAAGAAAACCCCAATCCACAAGAAAATGAACATAAAAATCTCAAATTATGATTCCCTCTCTTCTTCTTTAATAGACAAAACGCATCATCCTTTCATAATCATTACACGAGCCGAGATAACTAGCGCGAAAAAAGAACCTATCTCTCTATCGACGAAACAATCAACATGCATTAAGGCGAACAGAGTCGTCAGACATATTTTGAATGCGATACCCTCTGACCTAAGGGAAGGAGTAGGTGGGGACGGGGGAGAGAGAGAGAGAGAGAGGGGGGGTGGTAGACCCCCATTTGCATCCAGGGGGGAGGGATAACGAAGTGGTTAGATGTTGATAATCTAAAAGGCCTCCTCAGCCTCACGACCTCTGCGGTAATAGGAGTTGCTTTAATGCGCAGCGCAATGCGCTGTTTGCAGACGATAATGCTGCCAGATCTGTGTTTAGATTAGCGGTGGATTATATCCTTTAAAGGCTGCAATTCGAACGAATGATTCCCGCTGTCTGTATGTCGGCCTTTTTCTTTCTCTCTCTCTTATGTTCTATCGTGGTGGGAAAATATCGGTTATCTCAATTAAATCATCTCATCAATCTTGGGATCTTAAGACACAATTTCAATGTTTTTTATTTTGTAATATAATTACTTCCCTTTTCATATGGAATATTCTCTCTCTCTCTCTCTCTCTCTCTCTCTCTCTCTCTCTCTCTCTCTCTCTCTCTCTCTCTCTCTCTCTCTCTCTCTCTCTCTGTATATGTATATATATACATATACGTGTATGCGTATGTGCATAAATACAATATATATATATATATATATATATATATATATATATATATATATATATATATATATACATATATATATACAGTATATATACTGTTGGAAAAAAGAACAGTATATATAATGACAAGGGACTCAACACGCCGAACTCGGTTGAGTCCCTTGTCAGGCTGGGAGGAACGTACAGAGGAAAGGTCCCCCTTTTTTTTTCATTTGTTTGATGTCGGCTAACCCCCAAAATTGGGGGAAGTGCCTTGGTATGGATGGATATATACTGTATATATAGTAGCGTATACACATATTTCAAATAGACCCTTTTCACATCGGAAGAGGCACACCAGAAGTTTGAGATTTCAGCAGTTTCGTTTCTTAGCAGGTCTTTATGGGTGAATTTAGAAGTCTGATACCCGTTTACTACTGGTTGGATTTAGGAGCAAAAGTCTGGGTTCAAAAAACAGTCGAAGAAATTTGCAGCCCGAGTACTGAACCAGTTGGCCTCGTCACGTCAATAAGGACGAAAACTGACACTTGGATCTCTATAGAGCTTCGTCACTTCATGGAAAATATCGTACTAACTTCATGGGATATATAAGAATATTTCCTTATATGACCCACGAAAATACTCCAATACTACCGTGTGAAATGTATGAAGAGTGTCACAGAAACATAAAATCATCACAGAAAATTCGTAAAACATATCATAAGAACATCAGCATGGATATTTTGAGAACATCACAGAAAATATCTTGAAAGTTTTGACAGAAAACACCGACAACAACATTATGGAAAATAAAAGAAAATGCCTTAAAATCAGGTAACCAAGGAAAAAAATATTTTAATCCTTCTCTCAGCGCTTCATCCCAAGTGGCCTTTTCGCTGATAATATGAAGACGTCCCAATAAGCACTAAACATAACTCCATTAGCAAGACCCAATCCTGCCCGGACCAGTGGGGTCAAAAAGTCTCCGAAGAGGCATAAAATAACTCGTCTTCAGTCCTGACCCGAGTTGACCTCTCTCCGGCTCGAGATCACCCAGCATACGCATCAACACCCTAATACACCTATGATCGTCGTAAGACTCTCCTTAACAGGAAACAGCGTGGCTGATTCGCAGTCGTTTACGAGTGTGGTTTACACCGACAGGGCTCTGGTGGGAAAAATTGTATGATGATGACTATGGTGATGATGAATAAGTAACCTCCTGAAGAGATGTTGAAGAGTAGGAACGAATTATGATGGAATAAATACGGTAAGATGAGAAATTAATCCATGCTATAATTAAGGGTAAGGCAAATTGTTTTCATAACTATCTTCCGACTGAGTTTGTTAATGATTTCGCAATTTGAATTTCTAAATTTAAGTTCGTTGATATACACGACCAAAAAAGAATATTCACTTTTAAATAAAATCTGACACGATTTGCCTTGAAATTCTAAATCAATCCTCAAGTTGTCGGAAATCGATGACACGTACTGAATTAAAAATTACGGCCTTCAAAATAGGCTTCTTTGCAATTTCAAGATACAACGCCGACAATCATAGAATATGGTCACTGCACTTCTACCTTAAAGGCCCTAATTAGAATTAGCGTAAGTTTTCAAACTTCCTTAAAGGTTTAAAGGCCACTCGTGAATAGCAGAGACAAGGGACAGAGACACTGCCATATCAAGCAAGACAATGCCCTAGAGACTGACCATATATATATATACATATGATCAGCGCCTAAGCCCCCTCTCAACCCAAGCTAGGACCAAGGAGGGCCAAACAATGGCTCTCCTCCTAGCAATGGCTGCTGATGACTCAGAAGATACACCTATAGGCTCCCCCAAATCCCCAAATCCTTCCCTCACAAGGATGGTGAGGTTACAGCGACCAAAGAAACTAACGAATTTGAGTAGGACTCGAACCCCAGTCTGGCGTTCACCAGTCAGGGACGTTACCAAATAGGCCATCACAACCCTTATCCTTGGCATAAGGGCTCCGCAGAAGAAAAATGAATAACTTAAAAGGTTATGCTTGCCCCCGACTTGAAGTAGTTCAGAAGTGAATCATAATTATGATTATTATAAGTTTCAACTGAGTTAACATTCCTGAATCTCGTGGGGCTGGTCGAAAGATTTTGTTTTCATTACAAAATTAGATTTTATTCTTATTACAAAAATTAATTTTGTTCTTATAACAAAAATTAGATTCCATTGTTATTACAAAAATCAGATTTTGTTCTTAATACAAAAATCCGATTTTGTTCTTTTGCAAAAATCAAATTTTGTTCTTATTACAAAAAATAGTTTTTGTTCTTATTACAAAAATTAATTTTGTTCTTATAACAAAAATTAGATTCCATTGTTATTACAAAAAATCAGATTTTGTTCTTAATACAAAAATCCGATTTTTGTCTTATTGCAAAAATCAAATTTTGTTCTTATTACAAAAAATAGTTTTTGTTCTTATTACAAAAATTAGATATGTGATGATTTTTAGCATTTGAAATCTAATGATTAAATATACCGAAAATAAGATTCAGAAGAAGCTTTGCTCAAGGGAATTATTTCCATGATTTGATATTCGTTGTTGGTTAAAAATTAGACAATCTCATGAAACTACGTTTAATCATTAGCGTTGACCTGCACTCACACTGTGCCTTGTGGATTATTCCCGAATGATGTTGTTATTATTATTATTATTATTATTATTATTATTATTATTATTATTATTATTATTATTATTATCATTATTATTATTATTACTAATTATTTTTATTATCATTATTATTATCATTATTACTATTATTATTATTATTATTATTATTATTATTATTATTATTATTTGCTAAGATACAACCTAGTTGAAAAAGCAGGATGCTATAGGCACGAGGGCTCCAACAGGGAAAATAGCGCAGTGAGGAAAGGAAATAAGGAAACTTCAAGAGAATTAAGTAACAATTAAAATACAAATGTTTAAGAACAGTAACAATATTGAAATAAATCTTTTATATAGTAACTATAAAAAACAAGAAGAGAAATAAGATAGAATAGTGTGCCCGAGTGTACCCTCAAGCAAGAGAATTCTACCGCAAGATAGTGAAAGACCATGGTACAGAGGCCTATGGCCTAAGTAAAATGATAAAACGGAAGGCTTCTGCTTTTGGAGACATCTATCTCCGATATTAGCTGTTCTTTCATAACTTATCCTCGAAGTAGAAATGAACGTAACTTCACAATGAAAAAATAGAATCACAAACACCAAACATACCTATAGCCAGAAGCTATTACCATAAATGAATTCCAGTGGATATATATTCCCCAAGGTACAATTAGGTATTAAATGGCATTGTGGTTGGGATATATATAATTATACTGATGTAATTGGGAGCACCAACTTCAACTCATACCCTGGAAAATAAAAGGCAGAGAAATGCAATATCCTGCACACACACACACACTCAAAAAAAAAAAAAAAAAAAAAAAAAAAAAAAAAAAAAAAAAAAAAAAAAAAAGCCAGATAATCACACTGTCAACTCGGATACTAAACATCCGACCCCGGGGGCAAAATGGTAAAAGATAAATCAAGCGATCAATAACAGAAAGCAGTAAACACCCAAACGCGACAGGAACTCGCACATAAACCATCATCGGACAGCATCGAAG
>NC_090734.1:139394029-139436529 GCF_036898095.1 Palaemon carinicauda
AAAATAAATATTCCTAATGACATAAGGTTCTCAAAGTACCTCTTACGGCACCTGTCTTCCAAGTATCTGACGTCATTCACGAGAGGTATAATATACCTATCTGTATCTGAAATCATAAGAATTTGTATCTGGAATCATAAGTATTTGTATCTGGAATCATAAATATTTGTATTTGGAATAATAAGTATTTGTATCTGGAATCATATTTGTATTTGGAATCAAGTATTTGTATCTGGAATCAAGTATTTGTATCTGGAGTCAAGTATTTGTATCTGGAATCATAAGTAATTGTATCTGGAATCATAAGTATTTGTATCAGGAATCATATTTGTATTTGGAATCAAGTATTTGTATCTGGAATCAAGTATTTGTATCTGGATTCAAAAGTATTTGTATCTAGAATCATAAGTATTTGTATCTGGAATCATAAGTAATTGTATCTGGAATCATAAGTAATTGTATCAGGAATCATAAGTATTTGTATTTGGAATAATAAGGATTTGTATCTAGAATCATAAGTATTTGTATTTGTATCTAGAATCAAGTATTTGTATCTGGAATCATAAGTATTTGTATCTGGAATCATAAGTAATTGTATCTGGAATCATAAGTAATTGTATCTGGAATCATAAGTATTTGTATCAGGAATCATAAGTATTTATATCTGGAATCAAAAGTACGCAAAAATCTTTTTCCAGCAACTGAAACAAAATCATTTCAAACTCCCCGAATGAGGTCGTCGCGTGACATTCGTATCCTCAACCCGATAAAGGCCAGTCGCCTTAATCTGTCCGTTTCGAGAAAAGCTGTTAAAAGAAAGCGAAATATCCGCAAATTTCCGACAAACCTTTTAACCGGTTATCTCGTCATGAAGCGCCAGAGCTTTCAAACAGAGTGAAGTCCGGGTTTTTTTTCTTTTAGATGGATCATCACGAAATCTCAAGCAGTAAAATGATATCTAAATGGAGAGCACCAATTACTACAACAATCAATTGTTTGATTAAAATATTTCTATAGAGAAAATCTATATGAACCAAACTATCACCTTTTATAATTGGAGTTATTTCCAGATAGAGTAAATAGATATCTGTGAGCTCAATCATTTGAGTTAACCATTGCTAAAACGTAAGAATTTCGAGATGGAAAACCTATAATGTCTAAAATTACAACTATAACCAAACTATTATCAGTTACTGAGTTAGAAAAGACTGTAAAATTTGCAAATATTTCCTATAAAGTAGATAACAAATCACCTACAGAAATATATCTTTTATATTAAAAACTTTAATAGTAGGGGGTATACTTTGGAATGATTTGGCTATGGCTAATTTTTCAAATTTCTTTCTTGGTTTCTGGGCTGAAATGTCTTCTTCCCAATACCTATACTAAAGTTTACTGCTTTTGAATCTTTAAATATATAGTCCCATTCTATTATATACTTGTCATGATTCATCAAAGCCGTTATTCAAAATATTAGACCTCATTTGTCTAAGAACTATTATCTAAGGGTTTTCATTTATCCCTACACAATAAAAAAGAAAAAAAATAAGTCTGAAACCTAAACCTAAAACCAAGAAAGAAAAACTGGGCAAATAAGCAATTAGAAGCAATGCCTTTACAGCAACTGGCTGGCAAACCAACAAACAATGGCAGTATGTCCATGCAATAGAAAAAATGGCAAAGCAAAAATAATAGAAATTAAACGACGTATGTCTTCCTTCCTGTATCAAACGTGCTTCCATTTTTCATGTTTTCCTAGCCATTCGTCACGTAGGGTGCGGGGGGGGGGGGGGGAAGAGAAAAGAAAAATCAATCGAGATGAGAGGAAATGAAAACTATAATAACCGTGATATAAATCAACAAGAACAGAAGTCAATTGACAGAAAGATCGAAAGAACAAGGAACCACGAAGTTTGGGGGGAAATAATACCTACGAATCAAGACACACAGGCGCACATACAAACACACGCATTCAATAATTAACAAGGGATATCATCTCACAACTCTTGCTTTTACAAAATAATATCTGGATAAATATTCTCCAAAACAATTGCGATTAAGTGTTTAATTACCAGAATTGATTACTGCAACTATGACTGTTACAACTAACCTGAGTAGAACTTGAGAAGTTTTAAACAATAAAGAGAAGCAAGATAGATATAGGTTTCCTACTCCGAGAAATCTTAAGATATGTGCAATGCCTCACTGCAACTGTCTATTACAACTAACCTGAGTAGAACTTAAGAAGTTTTAAAACAATGAAGAGAAGCAAGATAGATATAGGTTTCCCACTCCGAGAAAGGATTACCCCTAAACTGATTGAATAACACTGCCTGCTTATCAAAGCTAGAATAAATCTTAAGATATGTACAATGCCTCACTGCAATTATGTCTATTACAACTAACCTGAATAGAACTTAAGAAGTTTTAAAACAATGAAGAGAAGCAAGATAGATATAGGTTTCCCACTCCGAGAAAGGATTACCCCTAAACTGATTGAATAACACTGCCTGCTTATCAAAGCTAGAATAAATCTTAAGATATGTACAATGCCTCACTGCAATTATGTCTATTACAACTAACCTGAATAGAACTTAAGAAGTTTTAAAACAATGAAGAGAAGCAAGATAGATATAGGTTTCCCACTCCGAGAAAGGATTACCCCTGAACTGATTAAATTACACTGCCTGCTTATTAAAGCTAGAACAAATCTTGAGATATGTGCAATGACTTGCCAAGTTATCAGAACTAGACGTCCAAAATATTCAAGATATTTGCTACACATCGTGCGGGCAACAAATCGTGTCGACAAAAGAGTAGTTAATTATTTAGATAATCCACGTTAGCATAGCACATCGTGAACAAAAAAGTCATCAGCTTTTTGAAAGCCTTTATATCATGAGTTATTCTGATGTCAAGTGGGAGCTTGTCATATAATCTTGGTGCCGCATATTTAAAAGTTCTAGAACTCACAATCGAGGTGCATCTTGACTCCCATTAACTTGAAACCATCTTTAAAAAAAGTATTGTCGAGTAGATAATTTTTTTATATAAAATCATATTTAGATAAATAGTAAAAATTGCAATTGTATATACAGTATATGTAAAATAAAAAAATATTCATGTAAATATACCATGATGTATATATGTTATAAATTCTAAGATTGTTAATGAGCATTTCATAATAAAAGAAAAAAAATACTTAAAGGATGTACAGTATATGACAAACAAATCTCGTGTTCTTCAGTGTAGCGGGGATTTTCAGAATGTGGCGAGACAAGGAAACTCCTCAAAGTAAAGTAAGGGATACATGTTTCCAGGAGGGTTTTCTGGAAGTATTCGCATACCGATAGATTTCCGGGGTTTGTGGTCATCAGCATTATAGACACGGCTCATTTATTACGTCAACTATCAGAGAGACAATTAGGGGGATAATCTAGCATAGAAGGCTTCCTATATATATATATATATATATATATATATATATATATATATATATATATATATATATATATATAATATCATAGAGAGAGAGAGAGAGAGAGAGAGAGAGAGAGAGAGAGAGAGAGAGAGAGAGAGAGAGAGAGAGAGAGAGAGAGCATACATTATCATATCGCATGGTAAGACATACTTGTGAAAACCCTTGGCAAATGCAAAGATCAATTACACACACACACACACACACACACACACACACACACACACACACACACATATATATATATATATATATATATATATATATATATATATATATATATATATATATATATATATATCAACGCGAGTGTTTGAGGTAAAAAAATCAAATATGAGTACATTCCGGTCCCTATCACCCATCTATTTATCTCTTGTCCATGTACCCATCACTTGGATATAGGATGATATAATGATGTAATGTGGTAAACATATCAGATACCAGAGCTACGGGCTGCCAACGCAAGAGCCCGTGTCCAGCATAAGGCTGGGCTGTCTAACAAGCAAGCAAGTAAGCAAGATACCAAAGTCACACGGTAAACAACTTTCGAGACTTCAAGACAGGAGAAGGAAGAAGACGCTGATGCGTGTGAAGTCACGATGAGCATTTTGTCTGACCTTAGTTCACAGGAGTACGTTTAGACGCTTATATATATAATCTTGCCGCTAGACTTCCATCACCAATATCGGCGTTAGATCTATATAAAAGTTCAAACTTGAAGCAAATGATTTAATGTTGAACAGGCTAACATAAGTCTTTTTATATTTTATATATGAAATATCCGTTTTGATGTTGTTACTGTTTTTAAAATATTTTATTTTTAATTGTTAATTATTTCTCATATCGTTTATTTATTCACTTTCCTGAGTTATTTTTCCCAGTTGGAGCCCTTGGGCTTACAACATCTTGCTTTTCCTACTAGGGTTGTAGCTTAACTTGTAATAATAATAATAATAATAATAATAATGATAATAATAACAATAATAATAATAATAATCTGAAGCAGGTCATGGACTGCCTGACGTCATTTAAGAACCATGATGAGCTTGGAGGAAAAAAAAGGCTATCTTGAGCTAGATTGCGCTCGGCTGACACAAGGGTTGTGATGAGAAAGGTTTCTCAAATTGTGAAAGCTTTACCAAGATTAAAATAACTTGAAGGAAGACATTTCAACCTTTTGCAATATATGCAAAAACTAGAGGGGGGAACTCAGTAGAACGCAGACCTCCGTAGTGGCAGCTTATTTCTCAACCACGACCTTATCATGTTTTAATTGGCGTGGATTTTCATACACTTAAATATGAACCAATTTTGAAGTCTCTGTTACAACTATGTCCAAACTTATGACTGATTACGTGAATTAGACATTTTGCTTGACCGTGTCGTTGACCTTTGACCTTGACCTTCCAAAATTAAATCATTGCCAGTTTTTTCCTTAAGATTTAATCCCTGCAATTTTCATTAGTCTACGAATAAAATTGTGGCCAGGAAGCTGTTCACAAACACAAACAGAGGCGAAAACACAACCTCTTTCCAACTTCGTTGGCGGAGATCATAAAACAGAGCCGATGTGGCCAACTGCATCAATATCCCCTCGAATGATCTCCTTGAGTTACAGTGATAGAAATGAAATACGAATTTGTAAGAACCAAAGAAATTCATTAATTATCAAGTGAAGCCATGAGTTGTATCTAATGTGACCCGACTAGCAATTACTACAGTAATCTACTAATCAAACAGTGATCTGGTTTGCTAAGTGTAACAGCAGAAAGCTATTTACTACTAAAAATGGTAAAATAAAAAGAAATCGGAAAAACGAGATACAAACGAATGAGTTGGATTAATGAAAATTATTTAAAACCTGACGGGGCAAAACAGAGGCATAAATGACAAAATACCTTATCTTTTCAAGGAAAAAAGTTTTGCACGAAAATATGGATTTTTAGTTAATATAAACAGGAATACCTATTTTACATTCACGCTTATGTATAGGATTTGGTCAAAAAACCTCAACTGTGTTACAAGAGATATCCAATAAGCTACGTTTCATTATCAGCACAAAGATCAGTGAAATATACTATAACAATTATTTCTCATTGGCACAGACATGGAATAGTTTGGGACACTAATGGAAAAAAAAAATGGAGTAAAACATGTCATGTCTTATATGCACGATACATAAAAGCCATGCGGCACCTGAATATAATCAGTAAATGTCGAACTATTATATCTACTACAATAAAAAATAAGTTTTATTTTATATGTGTAGTTCTTTTATCTAATCCTGCCTCAGTGGTAAGGATAATCACCGTGAATGAAGTTTGATGTGTAAATCTATATCTTACACTTTCCTCTCTGTGGAACACAAAATGTCGGTAAGTCCCAGGCATGACACAAATTAAAATAACGTTAAAGTTTTGGTCATTTTACAGAGAAAAAAAAATCAGTAAAATATCCAAAAAAATATTGCAAAGTTTCATAAAAAAAAAAAAAAAAAAAAACCGCGAACAATTTTAGCTTTAAAATCGGGTTATTCTAATTTTCTGTTCTTTTCCTCTTCTTGATCTTACATTTCTTCCCCACAAAATTTTCCATCTTAAAATATTGCATTCTTTTACTCTATCTATCCTTTCTATTCCTCTCTAATTACGAACTTATATTTCATAGCCTTCAATTTAATCTCCTCTCATATTTTCTCACCCTTTCATTCCCATCCCTTTCCAAGACCTTTTTTTCTGTATATAAATTTCCTGGCCTAAACACGGCCTCTAATCCACTACTAGCCAAAACTAAATTAACGTCTGAAACAACCATTGTTCTACCACCCACAATCGAATTCCATTGTCGCTCTTAATCCAAAAGAATATATTCCAAACTTATTCTAATCTCTTCATCAACATACTGCGAGTCAATTCCACAAGAGAAACAAATTCCAGGAGAAATTCCAAACCCAACATGAACACTGATTCAAAACCCAAGGGACAAGATATCCAATCATTGCAATTAAAGGACAACCGTGTAGAGACATAGAGAAGGGGGACTCCACTGATTCCTTTCCATAAGACATGGCAGGTAACAAACCTAACAAAATTTATCCATCGAGCTGTAGACGAGTCTGAACTGTGTCCGCTGCTACTCAATGAAGATCATATTTCCCTGTCTGACAATCTAAAAGATCTTTTAGTTATTTGTACGTTTTACTTATCATGAAATTTTCCACAAATGATTGATACCCTTAGAGATTACTAACTATAAACGAAGGCTAGACTGGAAACTAAACTTTCTTTAATGAAAATAACGCACCATTAAAATGTAAGCTACTTTTTAAATATTCATGTTATAGAGTTCTAGTTTCAGAAATCCGTCTCAACTAGTATGATACCTTAGTTTAGCTACGCTAAAACCATGTACATGTGTTGGTCTCTGCCTTTAAGATTTATTCGAGGTAGAAGGTTGTCCAGGCCACAAGTCACCCGTTGAGATATTACCACTAAAGAGTTATTGGATCCTTTTGACTGGCCAGACAACACTATATTGGATCCCTCTCTCTCGTTACGTCTAATATTTCCTTTGTCCACACATACACCGAATAGTCTGGCCTATTCTTTCCATATTCTCCTCTGTCCTCATACACCTGACAACAGTGAGACTACCAAAAAAATTCTTCTTCGCTCAAGGGGTTAACTACTGCGCTGTGATTGTTTATTGGCTACTTTCCTCTTGGTAAAGGTAATAGAGATTCCTTAGTTATGTTAAGCAGCTCTTCTAGGAAAAGGGCACTCCAAAATCAAACCATTGTTCTCTAGTCTTGGGCAGTGTCATAGTCTCTGTACCATGGTCTTCTACTGTCTCGAAGTAGAGTTCTCTTGCTTGAGGGTACACTCGGGCACACTATTTATCTTATTTCTCTTCCTTTTGCTTTTTTTTAAGTTCTCATTGTTTATATACAAAAGATTTATTTATTTTAGTGTTGTTACTGTTCTTAAAATATTTCATTCTAATTGCTCATAACTCCTCTTGTTGTTGGTTTATTTTCTTATTTCCTCTCCTCACCGGGCAATTTTTCCCTGTTGGAGCCCTTGGGCTTATAGCATCCTACTTTTCCACCTAATGTTGTAGCCTGGCTTGTAATATATATTATATATATTGGGAAGGAGAAAGATTGAATCACTATTCCATTGTTTGCCAAAAAGGACTTTTACAATATCACTTTAAGTAATAAATCTGACATATCTAAAGTAACCCCCACCCTCAAGATAGGGTAGACGGATTAATATAATGATAATAATAATAATAATAATAATAATAATAATAATAATAATAATAATAATAATAATAATTTAGGGTATACTATATACCATACTCGTATGTTTGATGCCAGGCTCATCCTTCATCAGTATATCCATATAGGTTAAACCAAAATATTTTCTTAGTTAGATGCCCATATTGGACTCAAAAATGATTTCCACATAAAAACTTGAATTTGACCTAGTACATAAGCGCTAATGTGATACGATATAAAATGAAATTTGCTTGTACTTGTCCTCAGTTAATATAACCATATATAGATTAACGTAGGTAGACTCCCTTTTGGAGCCCTTGGTTTTAAAGGTTTAAAGGTCCTTCATGAATGGCAGAGGGACAGTGACATTGCCCTAGCAAGCAGGACAATGCCCTAGAGACTGACCATATTTTATATGATCAGCGCCCAAGCCCCCTCTCCACCCAAGCTAGGACAAGGGAGAGCCAGGCAAATGGCTGCTGATGATTCAACAGATGGACCTATAGGCTCCCCCAAACTCCCCAACCTTAGCTCACAAGGATAGTAAGGTTGCAGACACTAATGGCACTAACGAGATTAGAGACGTTACCAATCAGGCCACAACAACCGTTATAGCATCTAGCTTTTCCACCTAGGGTTGTAGCTTAGCTAGTAATAATAATAATAATAATAATAATAATAATAAATCATAATATAATAATAATAATAATAATAATAATAATAATAATAATAATAATAATAATTAAAGAAACCTGGCCCTCTTTTAAACCATACAAAAAAAAAAAAAAAGAGCTCTAACTACTCGACACCTAATCAGAGAGATGAAAGAACCACAGAGGAGAGAAGACAGACCTATAAATCCATTAGAATAAAATCTGAACAATGCTATCCAGGTATTCGGTCTCTCTTCCAATGGTCACTGATCAGCCACTAACCCCTTTTAATCCATAATATTCCAGTTTGAGGAAAGACAAAAAAAAATCAATACTATTCCCGGGTACCCGAAAACGGGAGAGGGATCGATTCTATCTTGTTTGGAAACCTAAAAAAAAAAAAAAAAAAAAAAAAAAAAAAAAAAAAAAAAAAAAACGTACCCGATTCCAAGATAGAGGAGGAGCAGCATGCTACGGATAACACATGGTTCTGATATGCTCCGATAATTAGAGGCAAGATGACGGTGATAGCGTGGAACTCCGACTATGTACAGATAATGAACTTCTGAGATCATAAAGATAAACTCTTACTCCCGTTTCTCCTCCTCCTCCTTTTTCATCATCTTCTTGACGATTAATTCTTCTCAGAACGCGACTTCAACTTCTGTTCGTTCTTCGTGAATGATGATGTTGCATGAGGACGTTCTTCTGATCTATCTTGTGTCATTTATCTATGCATTGTGTATTACTGTATACATACACATGCATAAATGCATTACCCTCTCTCTCTCTCTCTCTCTCTCTCTCTCTCTCTCTCTCTCTCTCTCTCTCTCTCTCTCTTGTACAGGATCATTATATATATATAATATATATATATATATATATATATATATACATAATTTTAATATTTATGTACATATATATATATATATATATATATATTTAGTTTTAATCAATATATATATATATATATGTATATATATATATAATATATGTATATATATATATATATATATATATATATATATATATATATATATATACATATTTCGTCAAAATAAACACAGTGCTATGTTCAATAAAAGAAAAATTTCTGTATCAAATTTGGATCGAACCCTTGTCTCTTCAAATGATGAAATGAAAAGCAATCATGCCAACAGAGGAACAAAAAGTCGGAACCAAAGTGTAAGGTACATTACAAGATTTACCTGGTGAGACCACTGTCTCACATACCATCGCGTTGGGTAGGGAAGTTAGGTAAAACTAGCTGCTATGTATGATAGCGGTCTTACTAAGTAAATCCCGAAATGCAGTTATTATTATTATTATTATTATTATTACTACTAGCCAAGCTACAACCCTAGTTGGAAAAGCAAGATGCTATAAGCCCAAGGGCCCCAACAGGGATAAATAGCCTAGTGAGGTAAGGAAATAAGGGAAATAAGGAAATAAATAAATGATGACTTCTATTAATGGTCCTGATGGCATGAATAAAACCAACCTTGCCTTTCATTTGAAGATCTAGAGTTCGATCCGAATGTAAGATAGAAATTCATATATATATATATATATATATATATATATATATAAATATATATATATATATATATATATATATATGCACACACATATATATGTATATATATATATATATATATATATATATATATATATATATATAGAGAGAGAGAGAGAGAGAGAGAGAGAGAGAGAGAGAGAGAGAGAGAGAGATAGATATATATATCATCATCATCATCATCATCTCGTCTTACGCCTATTGACACAAAGGACCTCGATTAGATTTCGCCAGTCGTCTCTATCTTGAACTTTTAATTCAATACTACTCCATTCATCATCTCCCACTTCCCGCTTCATAGTCCACAGCCAAGTAGGTCTGGGTTTTCCAACTCTTCTATTGCCTTGTGAACTCAGCTGAACATTTGGTGAACTAATCTCTCTCATAGCACTAAAACATTATTTAAGCACGACAAACATACAAACACTTAAAAATGAAAAAAAAACAAAATACAAAAACACATCAAATGATCACAGGGATAATTGTGAACACTGCAAAAAAGACAGGAAGATAATGCAAAACACGTTGTAAAAATTACAAAAACTTAGAAAAAAAGTCAAGAACTTATTACAACACGCCATAAAAGACCGGAAAACTATTATAAACAGGCCATAAAAGACCGGAATAAAATACTAGCACTTGGCAATATGAAAGGGAAGGAATTAAAAACACGTCATAAAAACATAGTTGAATAATAAATACGTTCGAAGAGCCCAGAAGGCAATACAAGCTTTACCAAATTAAGATACAAAATCTAAAAGAGCAAACATTGTAAGATTGACAACACTTTAACGACAGGAAAAATAAATTTGTTAGAAGTTAATCTTATTATTACTATTATTTGCTAAGCTACAACCCTATTTGAAAAATCAGGATGCTATAAGCCCAGGGGCCCCACCGGGGAAAATAGTCCAGTGAGGAAAGAAAACAAGGAAAAATAAGATATTTTAAGAACAGTAACATTAGAATAAATATTTCCTATATAAACTATAAATACTTTAACAAAACAAGAGGAAGAGAAATTAGATAGAATAGTGTGCCCTAATGTACCTACAAGCAAGAGAACTCTGTATTAAAACTACGTCACACCATATGGGACTGAAATATCAAGTACCTAATGTTGCAGTAGGTTAATGGAAATAAGAGAACAAATTATATGTTTTTAAATATATGACTAACAATGCACAGAATTAGACCTGAAAATAATGTTGGGTATTTTAATATATTAATTATTTTCTTTATACGTATTGCAACCCTTAGAAACAATTGAATTATATACATTTGCTAGGTGAAATAGTAAAGAGGACAGAAAAATTCCAGTACCTTGGGTCATATGTGGAGGAAACAACAGAGCACCAAACGGAAGTGAACAGTAGAATTCAAGCTGGATGGAATAATTGCAAAAGAGTGTCGGGAGTGTTGTGTAATCGAAGAATAAACTTAAAGTTAAAGGAGAAGGTACATAAAACTGTAGTGACATATGGTGCATAGACCTACTCCATGAAAATGATCTTTGAGAAGAAAATGAATGTTGCAAAGATGAGAATGCTAAGATGGATGGCTGGGATCACGAGACTGGATAAGGTTAGGAATGACTTGGTAAGGGGAACAACAAAAGTCCTAAACCAGTAAAAGTTACAGATGTGTCAAAGAAAACTCAAGAAAAGAGACTCCACTGGTTTGGGCACGTAATGAGGAGAGACCAGGAGTACGTTGGGAGGAGGTTGTTGGAGATGGATGTTCCAGGTAGTAGGAGGAAGGGGAGACCAAAGGTGGGTGGAGTGTGTAACAGCAGATATGGAGGAGAAAGATCTCACACTGGAGGACATCGCAGACAGAAGAAATTGGAAACGGCTTTCAAAAAATAGCGACCCTGCATAGCGGGAAAAGCTTTAGTCGAAGAAAGAGAAGAAACTTGATATTTACCAATAAAATACCAGATTATATGATGAGCACTAGTCGTCCCCACAAAATAGCATAAATGATTAGAAAATATATTGAAGACATAATTATTATTCAATTCAGATATGTTAACCTTTTATATACTGGATCACAAAATCATGAAAGGAATGAGAACCAGTCACACTTGTTTAGAGGTTACTCATGAATGGCAGAGGCAAGGGACAGTGACAATGCCCTTGCAGAACAATGCCCATATATACATATGACCAGCGCCCAAGCCCCTTCTCCACCCAAGCTTGGACCATGGCGGGACAGCCAATGGCTGCTGATGACTAAGCAAGTAGATCTATAGGCTCTCCCAAACGCCCCATCCTTTCCTCACAAGGATGGTGAGGTTGCAGACACTACAGGAACTACAAGAAACTATCGAGCTTGAGCGGGACTCGAACCCGGGTCCGGCACAATGCCAGCCAGGGACGTTTCAACTTTCGAAACCTACAAAGGATGAAGGATTCTTCATCATAAGAATTTTCTATCCGACATCAAGGCTTCCACTGAAAACCAATTCCAATAATATTAAAAAGCCGATTCATAGTTTTTACTACGGTCAGTAAAATATATACAATTTTTAAATGTGAACCAAAAGATTTACTTTAATGACGCTCTTGAGAACTTTTTAAATGTGACCCAAGACTTAAATCTAATCACGCTATTGAGATACCACAGAAAATAACTGGAAAGTTGATAGGCAAATTTTAGTGTCACAGAGTGGATTCTAGTACGCTATCGGTGAGCAAATATACGAGGAAGAGGAAATTACAGTGGAGATTAACAGAGGAAATGGAGGCTTAATAGAAACGGTGTTTAGAAAGGGGGAAGTTATAAGGTCGAGAAGGGTTAAATCTTTTCCCCAAATTTGTGAATATTTTCGTCTCTAAATGTTATCAATTATCAAAACGTGGAAACTTATTCAATAGGAAGAAAATAAAATTGACCTAATTAAATAAAACAAGTGTCGGTTTTTAAATAAACCATGAATATAATTTCTGTCAATTGCGCATAAAAAGCAAACATATTCTAGTACACACACACACACACACAAATAAATACAATCGTTTCTAACCCACTACAGGACAAAAACCTCAGGCATGCCCTTATTCATGTCTGGGGTTTGGCCCGTTTTCATCACCAGGCAGGCCACTGCGGATTAGTGAAGGTGGGAGACTTCAGTCTGATCACTAACAGCGAACCAACCTAGTACGGGTGGCTCTTTATTGATCATGGCGTACGCAAACCCTTTCACCACATTAAGGTATCCCCACTCAGAAAAGTATACAGCATATACATATGAATATATACTGTATATACATATTTATCCATCTAGACAATCCCTTTTACAATCGATTCTTTTTGGAACTTTTCCAATTCATACATACCTTACTGACCCCGTTTAACAACTCGATCACCTTATCACCAACGCACAACAGCTTTAAACTTGTACCCTAAAATTATGGTGTCTTTCCATTCCTCAACCACTTAACCAACTTTCTAACATACAATACATCTACTTTAGCTATCACTTTCAGCCTTTTATCCAAGATTTAACAATCAAAAGCGTTGGGAAAAGGGATTAATAAGGAAAAAATCTTAAAACACACTTAAGGTTGTGGTGGTCGATGTGGTAAAGTCCCTGACTGATGAATGCCAGACTGGGGTTCGAGTCCCGCTGAAACTCGTTAGATTCTTTGGTCGCCGAAATCTAACCATCCTTGTGAGCTAAGGATAGAGGGTTTGGGGGAGCCTATAGGTCTATCTGCTGAGACATCAGCAGCCATTCCCTGGCCCTCCTTGGTCCTAGCTTGGGTGGAGAGGGGGATTGGGCGCTGATCAGTCTCTAGAGCAATGTAACTGTCCCTTGCCTCTGCCATTCATGAGCCGGCCTTTAAACCTTTAAGAATGCTACAAATCTTTCAATCTTTAAACAGGCTTCAACAAACAATTTATTTTGGATAAGAAACAAATAGAAAAAAACGAGGCAGTAACGATCAATCAAAACACAGCTTGCAAAGGGAAGCCGACTCCATGCAACAGTTTAATTTGCAGTCTTCTAATCAGTTCGATCAATTCAATTCTTCAGGCATTTTCCAATAGTTTAGGATTTACAGTTACTTTCTTAATACATCAGTCAGTTACCTGTTTTTACCTTGAGCTTATCCACACGTTAAAAAAAAAAAAAAAAAAAAAAATAATGTTGGTAAATTAGATAATTTAATGGCGTGCAATTATTTTAGCAATGCTCCCAGGAAAAAAAACCCACTTGAAAACCTGGTAATTTATCATCTGGATCAATTAACTAGACCCTAATCAATTACAGCAACGGGGGGGGGGGGAAGGTTACTATGTTATGTCTTGTCAGCAAATATGTGTACTTACACTAGCAAACTACACATAAATAGTACTTAAAATTTCATATAAATAATCCCACATATATAAATGTATAAAGAACATACTTGAGAATATGCGTGTGTGTGTGTGTGTGTGTGTGTGTGTGTGTGTGTGTGTGTGTGTGTGGGATCTTGGGTTTAGATGTATGGTAATGGCTTCAACATCATGGATATGTTTGTAAAGAATACGACTTGAATACATGAATATATAATTCCAGTTCAAACCACATTTAGCCATGAATCTCAATTTTCACAATGTATTGCCCTGAATATGTTACACTAATTGTAGTCCAGCTGGAGTTCGGACATGATCAAATTCTCATAAATAATGAAGGATATCTGTTGGCCTCCAAATGACCAAGATGGACGCGTATACAAGTGATCATAATTGCCATGACGCTGTCTTGTTGCATTGTATAAACTAATACATTTTCGTTGTAGTAATTCAACAAAAAGTAATTAATGAACTCCGCTATACAAAATTGAACTTAGAAAACTCACAAAGGCAAGGACACATTACGTTGCCATTTATATCACAACTAGAGTACCTACATAAAACAATAGGTACTCTAATCACAACTAGTGTACGCAACCCGTCAAAAAGGATGACTAAATATTAAGCTAGATATGCTTGAACACGCACGCACTCGCATATACAGATTCAACCCTTACCATCCCCTCTCCATTACTCTCTCGGTACCTCCTCATGTCCGGGTATGACTACTCCCTCTTCCCTACCGGACGGACGGGGAGAGACCAAATAGTTATGCTTCTGGCATACCGCTGATCGTGACCATATATATATATATATATATATATATATATATATATATATATATATATATTTATATATATATTTAAATATATATATATAAATATGTATATATATATATATATATATATATAAATATATATATATATATAAATATATATATATAAATATATATATATATAAATATAAATATATACAGTATATATATATATATATATATATATATATATATATATATATATATATATATATGAGAGAGAGAGAGCGACACACACACACACACTATTATATATGGGAGATTACTAAAAACAAATCACTTGTCTTCATTTTTCCTTGCGGGCGAGAGACACGGTCGAAATAGACGGGCGAGGTACTAAAACCGTTTGCTAAGATGCTCAACGTAAATAAGGAGATAAGCTATCAGGCAATGACGAAGTCCTCTCTTGATCTCACATACCTACGGACACATATTCAGTATGCTGTTCTTAAGGTATTTCATTGTGATTGTTCATTTCTTCTCAAATAGTTTGTTTGTTTCCTTTCCTCACTGGGCTATTTTTCCATGTTGGGGCCCTAGGGCTCATAACATGTTGCTTTTCCAATTAGGGTTGTAGCTTAGCTCCGACGTGTTAAGCTCCGGTTATGGGCAAGTATTTCAGAGATGAAACTGTTCTGTTTTAGCTGCAAGTCACTACAATGGATTAACCACCAGGTATATACTCAATGTCTATAATTCAAAATAATAATAATAATTTCTGTATACGTCGTTAGAAAATCACAGGGTAAGCCACTGTAATTTCCTGCTAAACAAATCATTCTAATTTTTCCTTTCAAATACATTTATAAACAACTCTATTTACCTGAAGATGCAATCTTTAAATGCATATATAGTTTTAAACAACAAAGATGTTTTCATTTCGATCACTCGTTTTGTGCATATTGCAATGCACACTGCAACATTCTTTTAAAAAATATTTAGCTAATAAACTCTCTAACTGTAACGAATGGAAAGTTCATATATATAAAAAACATTTGACATATTCTGACCCAAAGTACGCATATTTTACCTAAATAGCAAAATAGCATAAATAAAAGCATTCATTTAATAAAACAGGAAAAATAAGAGTAACGTCTGCTTTACAGCTAACATGTTGTTCAGCTGATCAGCCTGAATCATCACTTTATTTCGCTTAAAATGTACACTTGCCACTGCAGGTATGCAGGGTAGTTATTAAAACCCTGCGTAGACTCTCTCTCTCTCTCTCTCTCTCTCTCTCTCTCTCTCTCTCTCTCTCTCTCTCTCTCCCTCATCTTACATTAACTCAAAAAGAACTCATTCCTCCCTTTTCCACAAGAGGCAATTAACTAAACTAATAAAACCAGAACATTTTCCCCATTCTCTGGTCCGAAAGAAGATCAGAGATTAACTCGAAATAATGAGAGAGAGAGAGAGAGAGAGAGAGAGAGAGAGAGAGAGAGAGAGAGAAAACAAGTTTCTGTTTCTGCGTCTTCGCTCGCTCTAGGGTATAAGGCCCGTCCGTAAGATATATGACTAGCTAATGACCCTAAATTATCAACTTATGTGTCAACACACCTCACTCTGTTACCCGGGATCCCACCACTGCCTCAACCGGCTGTGTTCCAATACTCGCAACGACTTCGATTTCACTACAAAAACGATAGAAAAAAGCATTTGAAAATGCAATTAAACTTAGGGATGATAATCAGCCAATTGCATGTCTACTGCAAAACTTGCCTAAAGGCAAAAACCCAAGTGCAAATAAGTCCCTGGAATAAAAAGAAAAAGGGTAACTAGCGAACGAAGTCAGCCTGAATGGAAACGGACGCCATTGCAGTTGGCAGTTTGCATAATAATGGGTATGGTAATACCGTGGCTGATCATTTGAATTTTATTGCCTTCCAAATCACTACGTTCCCTACTGCCAGTTTAATAAAGTTCTGACTAATGACAACGGGGTATATTATTAAGACTTACTTAAAATACATATATTCGCTGCGTCTATTGTCTGCCCAAGTGTTCGACCAGCGCTGAGAGCTGCCCTAACATAAAAGCACCTTCAAGGGAAGAGGGGCATACGGAGATTTTGAGGGCAGAGAGACTCTTTGTAGGTTTAGGAATATTGGCAAATTGTGCCAGGTAATGTTGCAGGTATTTTGTTCTGAACGAAAGAATATAAGTTATTTGACACTTCACTGCTGTTATTCAATGTCTTCGCGCATTCGTATGGAACACGTCGTAAAGCTCTAGTAATTTATGTCTTCACCAAGGGGAAGGATTGGCTGATTTTCAATAATAGAAATATCCACTGTAATGATAATGAAAAATAACAACATTACTAATAAGCAAGTTTGAGTATCATAAATAAAAAAACAAAAATTGAGAATGGTAAAACACATGGAAATAAAATGTTAATATACATGAAATTAAAAAATAAGATAAAACTAAAACTCACACATGCAAATGTTCGCAAAAATATCAAAATGGGGCCTTCACGTTATCCTGACAACATTTTAACATAAAAAATAAACACTTGCCAAGATCTCATTTGGAAGATAAGGTCTCAGAGGCATTATAACCTTATGACCTTTATCATATTAATTAGAATAAAAAAAATATCTAATTAACGTTTTAATGTTTGAAATGAGAATCTCAAAAGATGGAATTCAACATTCATCTAATAGAATACAATTAAAAAACTTATATACGCCAGATTGGCTATAAATTTTCTTTAAAATATCATCATTAACTTCCCCTACGCCTATGGAAGCAAAGGGCCTCAGTTAGATTTCACCAGTCGTCTCTATCATGAGCTTTTAAATCAATACTTCTCCATTCATCATCTCCTACTTAACGCTTCAAAGTCCTCAGCCATGTAGGCCTGGGTTTTCCAACTCTTCTAGTGCGTTGTGGAGCCCAAATGAAAGTATGGTGAACTAATCTCTCTTGGCGAGTTCAAAGAGCATGCCCAAACCATCGACATCTACCACTCACCATGATTTCTATCATTTTTTCAAAATATAGAGAAGAGATTTACAACTATGCGTGGTCTCAAAAATTAATTAAATTTGTTTTGCCCTAATGTTTCGAGGCGGCCACAAATCAGTTAAAGGAGTAATCAGTTAAGGGAGTTCGGTGAATCATATGGTATTTTACTTTGCTTTTACCTATCAAGCACCTTTAGCTCCACGTTTTCTCTTATGGAATGAACGACTAAGATTAAAATAAATGCCACCCCCATAAATGCCCTCACAATCTTTTTCTCTCTACCAGATGACCTTTTCCCTTGGAAGGGGGTGGTACTAATAAGGTGAAGCCTGCCTTCAGGTTGCTCTACAGATTTAGACTCCTTAGCACCAAGCCCATTTACGAGTGGGCGGATTGATGGGTAGATGGAAAGATAAGATGAACGATGATAGGGAGAGAAAAAGCTTGGTGGAAGAGGATGCCTTTGATAGAAGGCATTGGAGAGGGCACATCAGGCAACCAACCCCTTAATGTAGGGATGACGGTAAGTAAGAAGGATTGGTAGTAGGTTGGCCGGGAGTGATCCACGGACTTAGGAAATGTAAACTGGCATAAGTGGTAGTCAGCCACCTTGCCTTTCATTTGAAGAATCTGGGATTTGATCCTAATATGAATTAAATTCAGGTAAATTGCACATGGTATTTTAAGTGGATTTCAATAATATATCCTTTCAGTAGAAGTAATTCGCTGGTATGTTAGGCAGTGAGTTCACCAGGTAACTTTAAATACAGTGATACCTTGGTTCAGACTTCTTCCATGGCTTCTGATGATATGATTGGTAGCTATCTTTTCTTCCATTTAACAGCCTAGGGTTCAATTCCAATGAGAGGTAAAATGTTTGTATATGTATTTGTGTTGGTGTACCTATATTTATTACAGTGACTCAGCAAGTATACCTATAGACTTCCCCAAACCCCTCTCCCTACCTTACAAGGATGGTGAGGTTGCAGAGACTACTAGAAACTATCGAGCTTGAGCGGGTCTCCAACTCCCGTCCAACAGATTGCTAAGCAGGGACTTTTCCAATAGGCTACCACAGAAATCAAATGTGACCATCGTCTCACAATTCGCTCATGGGGTTGGTAGGGCTGTATCTCAAAGAAACTTTTATTTTTTCAGTTTTCATCCAGTAGTTTACATCTTTTTCGTTTTCAGCGAGTATGGAATAATCTTGATAACTCCAACCTTGCTTGTTAATCCAACTTATGCAATAGAGTATATGAGCACTACTATAGTCAACTCTTTTTAGTGAGGCAGATTTGCACCGACTCGCTGGGGTGCCCTTTTTAGCTCGGAAAAGTTTCCTGATCGCTGATTGGTTGGACAAGATCATTCTAACCAATCAGATAGCAGGAAACTTTTTCCGAGCTAAAAGGGCACCGCTGCGATTCGGTGCAAATGCGCCTCATTAAAAAAAATTTATTATAGTTTATTAGTAGCCTAAAGAGTTGGGCCATTATGTCACTAAAGAGTTTTTAATAACTATATACTATCAAAAGACTGAGTAATCAGTTAAGACTAGCATGAAAATTTGAACCAATTTCCTAAACACATGTTAGGTCTTCTACACACTTAAGCTTGGGGAGTTGGTAACATTGGATTGACAGAATTTTCACCGATGGCGACTCTAAAGTACATATAATCAATTATAACAAACGCCCTACTTAAAAATACAGCAATTTAATGTTTCATCATAAACCAGTAAACTTGTTAAATAATTTCACAAAATCCTTCATACATGAAGGTATTATTTTGAAGGAAACAGTAAAACTATATTTTAAAAAATCTTTTTACAATCTCGAGATAATTAACCGGTCGTCGAAGAGACCCCAAGAGACACCATCCAGTCTTAGGGTCTTCCCAGCTGTGTTTGTGGCTTCCAAAACTAACAATTTGGTTCATTACAAAAACTAACTCAATCATTACCCAAATAAGAGACCAAAGATTATACTTCTTTACAGCCAACACCCTCTCCGCCTCGCGTGTGTGTCTGTGTTTATGTATTTCGAGCCATGCAAAGAAATTATGTCGCCCCTTCTTTCCGTGGGGCTCTCTACTCCTGCTTCGCTGGAGGGAAAAAAAAAATCGTTACAGATTATAAGTTGGGCAAAAAATTTTAAAGTTAAAATTATTGGCGATATCCGCAAATGCAACTTGTTTATACTTGAATATACATTTTCCCCATTACTAATTCCCCCCTTTAAAAGGAATAATTATAAGAGTAATAATAATAATAATATTAGTATTATTATTAATAATAATAATAATAATAAAAATAAATAATTTCAATATTAATATCAATAATAATAATAATAATAATAATAGGGGTTCAGTTTCCTGGCTTCTCAATAAGTTTTGGGGGTGAGGTTGTTAGCCCCTCTACATTTTCAAATACCCACAAACGCTAATACGTATCTAATGGTTGTTAGCTGGTGGGGAACTACTTGGAATGCAAACCATGAACTTTATGAACAGCCCAAAAGGTCACAGATCTTATCTCCGAATTCATTAGCACTTTTTTAGGCTAGGTCAAATTACAGTGTCTATGTTGACCTCAGAAGTTAAACAACTATTGTGAGACACAACCAGGGTTGAGAAAGGTAAGAGACAAGCAATCTCCCGCCCCCCTCCATAACAAAAAGGCCGATGAAAACCAGAAAATCGACAATTTATCAAGATAAGACTCCCACATTGAAAAGGTGTTTGGTGAGATACACATTGTGCATACATACCGTACATACATACATACAAGCATACATACACACAAACAATATATAGGTGTATGGAACTCTACTCCCAAGTGGCTTTTAAAGGTCACTCATGAACAGTAGACGAAAGTTAAAGAGCAGAAAAATGCCCTAGAAACATTATACATACACATGGTCAGCGACCAAGGCTACTCTCCACACAAACCAGGAACAGGGAAGGCCAGGCAATGGATGCTGATGACTCAGCAGATAGACCTATAATATACCCCCTTTGTTGGTCATCAATATACCATCCAGATCCTTCCAAATAGTATTACTTGCACTCTAAATTTCTTTTTTTTTTCGTAAGAATTATAAGTGAAAACAAATGGGTCAAAGTGCTGACAAAACACAAAATCTTCAATTTTCTGATAAATTTGATTTATAGAATTTAGACCATATGGCTGAGCGCTAGGTTCTGGGAGATCATTCAGTATTGAGGTACAATACGATAAACCACCCCAACCACAGCAATTTCACTATGGGGAAAAGTTAAAAAGGAGATTGAACAACAAGATGCAAAAAACGAATTGGAAACGGAGGTAAAATAGAAGTCTAAAAACTGGTCGTGGCTATGGGCCAATGTAACTACAAAATACCTTTAGTAATGTCTACTTGAAAGGGTTTCAAGTGCACAAAGGAAAATTTTGCTCAAGGTTCAAGGGGTGGGTAAGAAGAAAACGATTACTTTCTCTATATAGTGACCTTTTATGTATATGTTCTTTCAGTGTACAGTAATAGGGACTTAAAGTTAGCTTGTAGTAAGTCTGAGACTTTTTTTTTTTTTTTTTTTTTTTTAACAGAGAAACCAATATGATTCATGTTTGTTCTCGGGATTGTAGCTCATCCTACTGAGGACATCCGGGAGAGAGATCATTTTTATCTGGTTCCTACCTCCATTCGTGCATGGATCAGAGGAAACTTTATGCCCCACTGAGTTAGCAACCATGTATCTACCAAAGATAAGGAGAAGGAAAACCAATTAAGTACACTGTTAAAAGAAACATCACCTCCCTAGGAGATGAGGACATAGTTGGCATTGCCACTCACAAAGATTATGTACGTCCCATTTCAAAAACATTATTTTAATGTTGTTACTGTTCTTAAAATATCTTATTTTTCCTTGTTTCCTTTCCTCACTGGACTATTCTCCCTGTTGGGGCCACTGGGCTTATAGCATCTTGCTTTTCCAACTAGGGTTGTAGCTTAGCAAGTAGTAATAACAAGTAATAATAATAATAATAATAATAACAACAAGCCACCTGCCATACCGAGGAGAAGTGCTACCACTAAATCACATGGTAAGATAAGAAGAATTACTCCTTTAAATAAGAATCAGCCATGAAAATCTAAAGACTCAGGGCTAATACAAACTCTACAAGTTCTTCGATTGACAAACTTCTTCTACTATTAACGTGCTTTTTTTCCCAATTGTATGGGGTGAGCACTAACGTATGTTCATATGTTGCACCATTCACCAGCGTCCTTCCTTCCTGTTAGGTCGACAATTCGAGATGTGTGAGGTATCTTATGTTTTTAGGTGATGGAGTGGCTTTGTTTGTGTGTGTATTAGTCTGTCAAACAATGTAGAGAAACCTTAAACCCATACAATACTGCACAGGGGACAAAAAGGAGTACTTAACTATCAGATAACATCAATATAAAAGATAAATTACCCTACAATTGGGAAAGAACTAAGTATCTTTCTTTATCCACAGCTTAAATACACCTTCCCCCTACTCTAAAAGCCCCATTAGAAAGCTAATCCGTTTGGGAAAATGATTACGACAGAAAGAGGCTCCTAATCTAATTAACGCATCTCTGCATGGAAAAAGCAACTGAATAGATATATCAAATAAAAAGAGAGGTCATTCCAATATCAAAGGAAATGTCGTAACAGAGTCGTGTCTAAATTAAGACAACTTACCTTTGCTTCTACTGCTGCACCACTGCGAGTGTTCTGGAAGCTGGCAGCCTACGAAAGGAAAAGATATACTTCAAGTTCAAAATTATTACACATAAAAAGTATCATATTATAATAAAAAGATGCTTTGTTTCCCGACAACCTGAATTATACATTATAATAAAAATACTTTTTTGTTTCCCGACAACCTGAATTATATTCATATATAAATATTAAGCTGTGAAACAAAAATAATCAAGCTTTAATTATTCTTTAAATATGTGTGTCCTACACATACAGTCATTAGTAGCTTTCAATATAATAGGTTTTATTACGAACTTAATATCCCTGTTGCACAAAGAGACATTCATATATCCTATTATGCAATTCGAGTCTATTGTGACAATGCATCGAAACAAACAAAATGTTTCAAATTCAAAAGTTATGATAAACTTGCTAACATTTCAATAACCAGTTTAAAACAATAAATTAGTATATATCAATATTTCGCTTTGATATACCATTGATCTTCGTGTTCATATGAGACTAATTATGTCAACATATATAAAATATCATTTTAAGTAATTTACTTATTTCAGTGTTAGTGTACAAATGAAATTATAATGAATTTAAATACCCTTTACATTTCTGTTGTTAACACCTAGAGTTTATATAAAGAAAAGTATCAACATAAACAAACATGTTGCATAAACTTTCCTTAAAGTGATGTGTCCCTGCGTAAAAAATAGCGTATTTAAACTCAGTTTTATGCCTTTGACCATATCTTCCCGAGAAGGTCCATCACCCGAGCATTAACAAAACCCGAGTACGAGCGTTTTGTATACTCACAGAGAGTTCGAGTACCAACTATAAGAGCGTGTAATACAAACCTGCGAGGAGAAGAAACCGCATCTGTCAGCCAAGAGCCCTCCGGGGCGGTAGACCTATTTAACTTGAAGATTCACAATGCGCCCATCAATAAGGTAAGATGTAATTAAGGTTTTTAACATCGGCGGACGGTGATTAAATTCAAACAGGAGGCGGAGAGAAGCAGTTTACTTAAATTCTCTTCCTTCCCACTTAACCTCTCCTCACCTCCTCCATTCTATCCCCTACTCCTCCCCCGTCACCACTATCCGACAATTGCTTCTCCTATCCTCTCTCTCACCTACCTGTCGGGACGGACGCCTCTCAAAAAAAGACCTTCGTCCCATTAACTACTCCCAGTTCTTGAATGAGGTATCTCGTTCACTTATCTAAAGATACCTGGTCGCTCATTTTATCGCTTTTTTTAATTTTTTCAAACTAGTGTACGCGACCCGGCAAATATGACGGCTAAATATTTAGATAGATATGCACACCCAGATTCAACCCTTCCCACTCCCTCAACCTTTCCTACCTACAACACGTTAGTTTGGGTAATTTGTGGGAGATTGTTGATTTCCGAATAGTTACCATTCAGTGCGACAAGAATATATATACATATATATATATATATATATATATATATATATATATACATATATATATATATACATATAGCCTCTGTACTATGGTCTTACACTGTCTTGGGTTAGAGTTCTCCTGCTTGAGGGTACACGTGGGCTCAGTAATCTATCTTATTTCTCTTCCTCATCGTTCAAGTTTTTATAGTTTATATATGGATAATTTTAATTGCTGTTACTGTTCTACAATATTTCATTTTAATTGTTAATTAATTATTTTATTTCCTTTATTGTTTCCTCACTGGGCTATTTTCCATGCTGGAGCCCCTGGGCTTATAGCATCTGGCTTTTCCAACTAGGGTTGTAGCTTAGCAAATAATAATAATAATAATAATAATAATAATAATAATAATAATAATAATAATAATAATAACAATAATAATAATAATAATAATATAGCAAGAAACTTGGTCTTTTTTACATAGGAGATATTCCTTACAATAGCTTCTGTACGTACACGATCACTGAGAACTGAACCATAAATTTAAAAAAGTAAAGGGCATGCAATGTATCCCGGCTGTGCTCACTTCTCCAATAAACCTATGCAAAATCTTACATAGTCAAATGGATTATTTTGCTCAGATCTTTGAATCTTTACCCCATATCATCATCACTCTCTTCCATCCCATCCTATGTTTTCCTTATCTTCTTCCGTCTTCTGAATACGGTAATTCTATCAACTTCCCCAGTTCTCTCTCTCTCTCTCTCTCTCTCTCTCTCTCTCTCTCTCTCTCTCTCTCTCTCTCTCTCTCTCTCCTTATTCCTTTTTTCCTTATTCCTTCTTTCTTCTTTATCAAATTCCCCAGTTCTCTCTCTCTCTCTCTCTCTCTCTCTCTCTCTCTCTCTCTCTCTCTCTCTCTCTCCTTATTCCTTCTTTATCCTCCTCTTCTCTGTTTAATAATTTCATCAACTTCTCCAGTTCTTCAGTTCTCTCTCTCTCTCTCTCTCTCTCTCTCTCTCTCTCTCTCTCTCTCTCTCTCTCTCTCTCTCTATCCTTATATCCCCCCATCTTTCTCCTCCTCTTCACCGTCCGAAATCCTTTGCAAAGAACGAAGATTGAGATTACTGTCTAATTACAGTATGCAAATGACAGGCCATTTTCTTTTTCCCTCTCCTTCTCCTTCTCCTCCTCCTGCGTCTTCCTCACTCTCCCCTTCATTCTCCCGAGGTACAGACTGGTTGTACAGGTCACTCTTAAACTGTTGGTAATTACCCCCCTTTTAAGTGTCTGTTAGATGTGAGAAGAATCTCTTTGCCAACAATGTGACGGATGGCCGTCGGGCCAGACGGACACCCGTCAACCACTGTCGTTTTTAGGGAAGGTCAATTTGTTTGTTATGGAGCCGGCACGGGTTTGGGGAAGGTTTAATTGACTTTCAAGCTCCGCGATGATAATAAAAATGAATGCTAATGATATGGTTTCCGTTTTATTTGGTTTTCAGACTAGCTAGTACGCATGTACGCACATACACACACAAATAGGGCTCAGTGTATCCTGCACAAACATCTAAATGATAAATTTTGCACATTTATTAGTGTTTTTATCATATTCAAATAAGCCATATATTTTAATACATTAATGTCTGGATTCTCCTACCGACCTCGTATCAGTCCCAAGGCGAAACCACTCAAAGACAATAGAATCTGACCGGCCGGGAATCGAACCCTGGTCAAGGACACTTGTATGAAAGTGACAGTACCATTTAGCCACGACTTATATTTCTTCGAGGCTAAATGGTACTGTCACTGTCATACACGAATCCTGGCCCAGGGTTCGATTCCCGGCCGGTCAGATGCTATTTTCTTTGAGTGGTTTCGCCATGGGACTCTGATCCCGAGGTCGGTAAGAGAATCCAGATATCAATGTACTGAAGAATCTAAATACTATATATATATATATATATATATATATATATATATATATATATATATATATATATATATATATATATATATATATTTATACTGTATATAATATACACATTATATATATACCTATATATACACATATAATAACATACATATAAATATATACATATATATATATATATATATATATATATATATATATATATATATATATATAGCGAAAATAAGAAGGCTAATATCTTATGATACCAGCCTCTGTGGTTAAAGCAGTATGGTGGAAAAAGTTAAAAATTTCATAAATTTATAGATACACATATACGAAAAATTTACCACAAATAATTGTGATTCAAATTTTTTCATGCAAGCCACAAATATTCTTAATATCAAATTTGCTTTGCCTTGGGATCGAAGACCCAAGGGGAAATTAATTTTAAAAGAATTTCTTCCCGGACATGGGTTTGAACCTCTGTCTGTTCGAAATTGTAGTGACAGTTGAGTATTATACCCATTCGTCTATATACATATACATACATAAATACATATATATATATATATATATATATATATATATATATATATATATATATATATATATATATATATATATACATATATCCATATCCATCCATATACCAAGGCACTTCCCCCAATTTGGGGGGTAGCCGACACCAACAATGAAACAAAACAAAAAGGGGACCTCTACTCTCTATGTTCCTTCAGCCTAATCAGGGACTCAACCGAGTTCAGCTGGTACTGCTAGGGTGCCACAGCCCAACCTCCCACATTTCCACCACAGATGAAGCTTCATAATGCTGACTCCCCTACTGCTGCTACCTCCGCGGTCATCTAAGGCACCGGAGGAAGCAGCAGGGCCTACTGGAACTGCGTCACAATCGCTCGCCATTCATTCCTATTTCTAGCACGCTCTCTTGCCTCTCTCACATCTATCCTCCTATCACCCAGAGCTTTCTTCACACCATCCATCCACCCAAACCTTGGTCTTCCTCTTGTACTTCTCCCATCAACTCTTGCATTCATCACCTTCTTTAGCAGACAACCATTTTCCATTCTCTCAACATGGCCAAACCACCTCAACACATTCATATCCACTCTAGCCGCTAACTCATTTCTTACACCCGTTCTCTCCCTCACCATTTCGTTCCTAACCCTATCTACTCGAGATACACCAGCCATACTCCTTAGACACTTCATCTCAAACACATTCAATTTCTGTCTCTCCATCACTTTCATTCCCCACAACTCCGATCCATACATCACAGTTGGTACAATCACTTTCTCATATAGAACTCTCTTTACATTCATGCCCAACCCTCTATTTTTTACTACTCCCTTAACTGCCCCCAACACTTTGCAACCTTCATTCACTCTCTGACGTACATCTGCTTCCACTACACCATTTGCTGCAACAATAGACCCCAAGTACTTAAACTGATCCACCTCCTCAAGTAACTCTCCATTCAACATGACATTCAACCTTGCACCACCTTCCCTTCTCGTACATCTCATAACCTTACTCTTACCCACATTAACTCTCAACTTCCTTCTCTCACACACCCTTCCAAATTCTGTCACTAGTCGGTCAAGCTTCTCTTCTGTGTCTGCAACCAGTACAGTATCATCTGCAAACAACAACTGATTTACCTCCCATTCATGGTCATTCTCGCCTACCAGTTTTAATCCTCGTCCAAGCACTCGAGCATTCACCTCTCTCACCACTCCATCAACATACAAGTTAAACAACCACGGCGACATCACACATCCCTGTCTCAGCCCCACTCTCACCGGAAACCAATCACTCACTTCATTTCCTATTCTAACACATGCTTTACTACCTTTGTAGAAACTTTTCACTGCTTGCAACAACCTTCCACCAACTCCATATAACCTCATCACATTCCACATTGCTTCCCTATCAACTCTATCATATGCTTTCTCCAGATCCATAAATGCAACATACACCTCCTTACCTTTTGCTAAATATTTCTCGCATATCTGCCTAACTGTAAAAATCTGATTCATACAACCCCTACCTCTTCTAAAACCACCCTGTACTTCCAAGATTGCATTCTCTGTTTTATCCTTAATCCTATTAATCAATACTCTACCATACACTTTTCCAACTACACTCAACAAACTAATACCTCTTGAATTACAACACTTATGCACATCTCCCTTACCCTTATATAGTGGTACAATACATGCACAAACCCAATCTACTGGTACCATTGACAACACAAAACACATATTAAACAATCTCACCAACCATTCAAGTACAGTCACACCCCCTTCCTTCAACATCTCAGCTTTCACACCATCCATACCAGATGCTTTTCCTACTCTCGTTTCATCTAGTGCTCTCCTCACTTCATCTATTGTAATCTCTCTCTCATTCTCATCTCCCATCACTGGCACCTCAACACCTGGAACAGCAATTATATCTGCCTCCCTATTATCTTCAACATTCAGCAAACTTACAAAATATTCCGCCCACCTTTTCCTTGCCTCCTCTACATTATTTAGCACTCGTCAATAAAATTAGGATTGTGGTGCTTTATGTGGTAACGTCCCTGACCGGTTATCGCCAGACTTTGGTACGAGACTTGCTTAAACTCGTTAGTTCCTTTGGTCGCTTCAACCTTACCATCTTTGTGAGCAAAGGAATGGGGGTTTGGGGTAGCGTATATGTCTATCTGCTGAGTCATCAGCAGCCATTGCCTGACCCCGCTTGCTGCTAGCTTGGGTAGAGAGGGGGTTGGTTGGGTGCTGATCATTTGTATATATTCTGACGAGCCGAGAGAAGGTTGTGACTCAAAGGCAGGATGAAAGCAACTGAGTAACTTTATTACAGAACACTCGCCTTTATATACAACTACTCAATGCAACTGGAAATTTCCTGTTCAACAGACACCACACCGTTTAACAGTTAACGGTGAGAAAAACAGACACGTTATTTCAGGTTCAATGTTAGTGCGAGGGGAGAGCGAAGATACAAGCATATATATATATATATATATGTATATATATACAGTATATATATATATATATATATATATATATATATATATATATTTATGTACAGTATATATATACATATATATACTGTACATAAATATATATATATACTGTATATATATATATATATATATATATATATATATATATATACATATATATATATATATATATATATATATATATATATATATATACACACACACATAAACACGCATACATGAATGTTCAAAACCAAGACAGGTGCCAAGATGCCGGCATCCCCATAAATACTTGCAGAAAATGTGAAGTAAATAAGGGTAGGGAGACACACACATACACACATATATATAAATATATAAATATATATACATATATATATATATATATATATATATATATATTGTGATCAATCTATCTTCGAAATAAATTGTAATCATTTCGTTCAACCTTGCTTCGAGTATTTTTCTCCTGCCTGGCCTTCTTGCTGGCTCTCATCTTAATTTTATGGACAAAAAAACTTGCAATCTACTAAATTTCTTATTCCTGATATTGATATTAATCTCTAGCACCATCGTTCATTTATTTCCTTATGCATGTTGCATGAGATTCTTCACAATTATGACCATCCTTTGGATTCAGATCTTCCTAGGCTGTACCATCCTATACTAAGTACATCAAGCAGTTACTTCCAACAGTCTTGCCTTCGCAATCATAGGGCTTAACACTACATAGTATTTTAGAAGTTTTATTCCAGGTGTGACCAGATTATGGGATTATCTTCCTAATCTGGCAATTTGAATCGGTGGAACTCCAGAATTTCAGACTTGTCGCGAATATTTTTATGACAGGGTGCCAAATGACAAATAAATTTAGTTATACGAAATTAAATACCTACCAAACCTTTCTTATGTCAAAGTGTCAACGAAATTAAAGTAACGTGAAAAGTGATTCAGTGACTTTTAAGTGACGTCACGTAAATCCCATCTAAAGGAAATCAATTATAAACATATCTTATCATAGCCTATTTTAATATGTTCCTGTTTCGTAACAAAAACAAAATTTACCAACACATAATGAAATATTTTATAATCTAATTAAAAACTGTTTTCGTGATTTAAAATGAAGAAATTAGAAATTCCTCAATGTAAAACATGCAACTTAAGATCATTATCTCTCTCTCTCTCTCTCTCTCTCTCTCTCTCTCTCTCTCTCTCTCTCTCCTAGCAGCTGTAAACTTATTTGATAAAATATTCGCTAATTCTAAAAATCCATAACAAGGAACTTAAGTATAACCTGACGCCCCCCCCCCCCTCCCTCTCTCAACCTTCCGAATCTAATCTCGAATCAAAAATCCCCGACGCGTATCAATCTAACTCGATTTAATCTTATTTTTTTTTCTCAATTCCTTCCGAACATCGAGACAGATAATAATCGAAGAGCTCTTATCGATGCTTTATCAGCAGATCTCCAAAACCCGAGAGCTAAGTATCCACCATAACTCAAATGTTTTTCTCATGGATCCCAGAGATGGGTATTTATCGACTCCCAGGTATGTTACAGGTGCGCTCCTTTCGGCAGATTTAATTACAGGTGATTGAGGACGGGTCGAATTCCTCTTATTGAAGGCCGGAATGCGCGCGATTTGTTCTGACGTCGGGAACTTTAATACGAAAGACTCACAGGCTACGCAGCTATAAAGAGAACGCATGAATGGTGATAAGGAGAGCATGCGCACGCGCGCGTGAGCTTGAATGTCTGTCCCAGAACAGGTCACTCATCGTAGCTCTTTACCAAGGTCTATATCTATGGGCCTTGATTCTTTTAACCCTGGTCTATATACAGTATACCTGGACCGTGCTCTTTACTTACTTTGATGGCTGGTTTTCCGGTCCCACACAGTAAACCCCACTCTCTACAGGACCTCCACCGTCGTTTTACCCTGTTCGTTCAGAGTATTTATCGTTTCATATCACGTATTGTTCATTTGCCGTTAAATCATCACTGTTGTAGGATTGTTTAAATAAGAAAGTCTTCAGTTTCCTCTTGAAAGCCTTAATAATGTCTTCAATCATTCGAATGTTTCGTGGGAGCTTATTATATAGTCTCGGAGTCGCATATTTAAAGGCTCGTTTGTATGTATGTATGTATGTATGTATGTTTGTATGTATGTATGTTTGTATGTCTCAGATTCACAGTGAGCGGGGCTATGATAATGACTGTCTGATTTCAATAGAGTTTATAGTAACTTCCATAGTCCACTCATGGCGTTTGACTGTTGTCCCAAATAGTTATATTTGGAAGTGTAATACAAACCATATTCGGAGTTTAGGCATAAAAGGAGTGGTCTTTAGAGAAACGAAACAGGTTGCTGCCTAATTCATCCTCTTTTTGCTGAGTCACATGCCTCCAAAAATTTCAGTTCTCTCTGCACATACGTAATGAAACTCACTCTTATACTGCACAAGTCCCCGTAGTCTCTATACATCACTATTATTGTTTTAATAATAATAATAATAATAAATAATAATAATAATAATAATAATAATAATAATAATAATAATGATAATAATAATAATAGTAATAATGATGATAATAATAATTATCATTATTTTTATTATTATTATTATATACCTAATTAAAAAAAAAGAATGCTACATGCCTTATGGGTCCAATTGGGAAAGCAACCCAGTATAGAAAATGAAAGTAAAGCAACAAATCAAGTATAAAACAGAAATACCAAAATGTTAACAATAAGAACATTAGCTATGGTAAGCAATTCTTCTAGGAGAAGCACAACAAAATAAAACCATTATTCTCTAGTCTTGGGTACTGCCATAGCCTCTGTACCATGGTCTTCCACTGTCTAGGGGTAGAGTTCTCTTGCTTGAGAGTATACTCGGGCACACTATTAAATCTTATTTATCTTCCTCCTGTTTATTTCAAAGTTTTTTATAGTTTACATATGAAATATTTATTCTAATCTTGTTATTGTTCTTAAGATATTTCAATTGTTAATCAATTTCATTGTAGTATCCTTATTTCCTTTCCTCACTGGGCCATTTTCCCTGATTGAGCCCTCGGGCTTGAAGCCTTTTGCTTCTCCAACTAGGCTTGTAGCATAGCAAGTAATAATAATAATAATAATAATAATAATAATAATAATAATAATAATAATAATAATAATATAAAGAGGACAGTAGCAATTGTTTTCTAAAACTTATTTCTGTCTCTTACCGAAAACATTCACTAACTTCAAAATATCCCAATTCCTTTCCTACGTTCAAACACGATTTCACAATGCTGATTTGGTTCAACTATCCATAAGTATTTCCCACCTTGCGCTTTCAGAGAGACTTCTCCTCCAAATTTTCTTCTAAAGTGATCTCTTATAATCTTATTTGCTTTCCTTACTCAGTAGTAACTCTCTTTAACCATTCTATAGTCTTGTTACGTCTACTCTCATATACCAAATTAAGTAAATCACTTTTCTTTTATCCCCCATACTAAAATTCACAACACTATCTTCCCGTTTTCCATTAAACTTAAACTTACTCTTATTATTATTATTATTATTATTATTATTATTATTACTTGCTAAGCTACAACCCTAGTTGGAAATGCAGGATGCTATAAGCCCAGGGGCCCCAACATGGAAAATACCCCAGTGAGGAAAGGAAACACGGAAAAACAAAATATTTCAAGAACAGTAACAACATTAAAATACAAGTTTCCTATATAAGCTTTCCTTATTCGGTAATAACCGTCTTTTACCATTCTATACTCTTCTGTTACATCTGCTCTCAGATATCAAATTAAGTAAATCACTATTATTCCAATAAACTTACTCTTACCAACAATAACTTTCATCTTTCCAATAACTTTCCCCACTTCATCAAAATAAAATAAAATTCTTTTCACTATTGCAAAACATAACAGTCACCTCACACGTCTCGAACTGTCGACTTAAACGCGCCAGGACTCCCCTCTGCTGGGAGGAAGGACATTGGTGACTGGTACAACGCTTGATCATACTGTACTAAGCGATGTCAGGCAGCGCAGTTGATCGGGACTACGGTTTACCCAAAACCTAAAGTAAAATCCTTCAAAAGAAGGCAATACTGCTTACCCCAATACAAATGGGAAAAAAGACTCATTAATATTACAGACTTGCACAAGTCCTTTCTGTGTATTAACTCGCTTTATTCTCGATATAAATACGTATCAGGTCAGCTGAAGTCAAGGAAAATGGCGTGGGGCTTGCAGCAGCATCCCTAAGGACTAACCAAGAAGCCAGAAGGCTTTACATTTCAGGTGCTTCACCCCTCTCCCCAACCCTAAGGGTAAGAGAGTAGCAGGCATCTCCGGAATAATAATAATGAAAATAATAATAATAATGAAAATAATAATAATAATGAAAATAATAATAATAACAACAACAACAACAACAACAGCAATAATAATAATAATAATAATAATAATAATAATAATAATAATAATAATAATAATAAAAGAGATCTAGTTTAAAAACCGGTCGAAAATTCCATTACTTGGGAGCTAATCTAAGCTAGGGAGATAAGGCAGTGAAGCTGAATTTCAATGTAGGATAAAAGGATAAAGGCTGCTTAAGGGAAATAGATAGAGGTTGCACCGATACCCATTAAAGACGGCCCTGTGAATTAAGGACATAATTTAATTAACCATATGACTAATAAAAGCAATTACATGAAGACTGATATAAAAAATAAACCAGGAAACGAACAGCACAAGCAAATGCAAAGAAAGACACCTGTGTAGACAGAAGTAGGTGAAAGGACTTGAAAGAGGTCACTTCTTTGGAGCAAAGAATAGCACAGAAGTAAGAGGTAATTGAGTAGCGGTGGGGGAAGTGGAGGTTGAAAGGGGGGAGGGATAAGACCTTGAAACAAAACAGAACATCCCCTTGATACTAATTACAGGCGTATATCAGCTAATCACAGGTGCAGGGTGTCTACAGACACAGCACTTGTGAGACCCGTTTTCACCAACTTGATGGGTATAGGAACTTCCTCTGATTAGGAGATAAAAGGTATATCTGGATTGAGTCTTGAAAGGAAAAGACTTATTAGTGAGGAGGGGAGAAACATATATATATATATATATATATATATATGTATATATATATATGTTTATATGTATATATATATATATAATATACATATATATATTAACATATATACATATATATATATGTATATATATACATTATATATATATATATATATACATATATATATATACATATATATATATATATATAATGATAATATATAAAAATATCATGAATGACCAAAGTTAAAAATAGCGAAAAGCAGTTTCATGTTGAAATCTTATATATATATATATATATATACATACATATATATAAAATCAATGTTGCAATTACTGAAGTATATGATTCCAATGATAAAATACACTTAAGCAAAGGCTCATTAGGCAGGCAATTTACCGTTACTGTCCATCTAGAGCTTGAATGAAACCAGCTACAACTTCTGTCCAACAACAGCTGATATCATAAAAGATAAAAGGAACTTTTACTTATGCTTCCAAATACTTTCACCTCATTACAAGATAACTCGGCTAAATATAACTGAACCCTGAATGACAATAATAACAAACAAACTATTGTCCCTATCTAACCAGTGATCGAAGAGAAAGCAAATGGAAATAATATAACTTCCAACAGCGAAGGAAGCATATGACCTACCGTTGCAGATTATAAGACCTCAATACTCGTGGAAAACAGAAGCAACAAGTTTTGGAAGGTCAAGGTCACGGTCAAGCAAAATATCAATTTCTGTAATCAGCCACAAGTTTGGACATCGTTGTCACAGAGACTTCAAACTTGGTTCATATATGAGTGTATGAAAACCCACGTCAATTAATACATGTGAAAGTCAAACAAAAAGGTCGAGAAATAAGCTGCCGCGGCGGAGGTCTGCGCTCTACTGAGTGCCCCTCTAGTTCCTAGGTTGATAGAAAAATATTTTTCAGTGTCTGAAACGTTAAAAGAAATTAAACATTTAAATGAAAGCTAGACACATCAATTAGTAAGACACAATATCCTTAATGTATAACACCTCCCAATAGGAATAGAGGTCCAAACAATATCAAATAAGAGTATATTTACATTTGCATGTCACCAAGGCCTACTAAACTATTTCGTCGTGCTAGGTTATGGCAGTAGTAACAGTTATACTACTATTTCTTGTCCCAGTGTATACATGGGCTTTCAAGCAGAAACTGAAGACTTTCTTGTTCTCAAAATGCTTCGATATTGACACTAAACGAGCAATATGTACTGTGAAATGTTGAATGCTTTCGAACGAACATGATAAAATGACTGTGGAGGTCCTGTAGAGTGTAAGGTTTCCCTGCTGTGTAGGACCAGAAACGCAGTCCTTAAAGTAAAGTAAGTAAATTATGACTAACCTTTACTCCCTAATATTTCATAATATTTCCTTCTTTCCTTTCCTCACTGGGCTATTTTTCCTTGTTGGGCCCCTTGGGCTTATAGCATCTTGCTTTTCCAACAAGGGTTATAGCCTAGCTTGTCATAATAACAACAACACCAACAACAACAATAATAATAATAATAATAACAATAATAATAATAATAATAATAATAATAATAATAATAATAATAATATCACCTCCTCCTTTCCAGTCACTCCCACGAGAAATGAAGCTCAACACCGCCACCTCCAAAACCTCCATCCTCAGACCAAAACGTCTCAATTAGCAAAACCAACTGTCTGCACACACTTCCCCTCCTTTGGCTTTTGTTTCGCATCATTAAGAGGCAAAGGTAATGCCCCTTAATACCCGGGAATTATCCTGACCTCTTTTCTCTCTCTCTCTCTTTCCCTCTCTCTCCTCTCCTCCGTCAAGCCTGACTACTTCAGAATGGAGTATGAGGTGAATGGTGAATAAAAAGAAGGAAAGGGGAAATCGTAATAAGAAACAGGAAATGAATGAAGGGGATACACGCAGATGAAGGAAGGGGAAGGATTCAGATAGAAAACAATAATAGGATGCCGAAGAAGAGGAAATTTGAAAGAGTTAAAAATTAAATCTAAAAAATTAATTAGTGAATTGAATATACGTGGCCAGTATTGTAATCAACAAATTGGTAACTAAAAAGTTTATTTCTTTTAAAAGGTAAAGATTTACCAACCCATTAAGTCAAACTTGACATCTATAGAGCTGGCCCGTATAAATATGTGTAAAATAATATATAATATATATTATATCTAATTGATTAAAACCTAAGATGAATGGAGTTTTAATGTGCACCCTCCTCACACAACAGTGCCCAAGTGCAGTGAGTGTGACAATACTTTGAGCAAACAATTTATATTATGTGAATGTACTGTTTTCAAGACCAAAAGATTTACGTTTTGGTCAGAAAACGTTATCTGGCAGTACTAATTTGTTTTTAAGAAACATATGATCAATAACACAAAAGTAAAACGGAAAAGCAACAGGACAATAATGCAGAGAGAGAGAGAGAGAGAGAGAGAGTGAGAGAGAGAGAGAGAGAGGGAGAGGTGAAAAACTTGAAACAGTGATACCTGTGGTAATCAGATTTGTTTAAGATATGATGGTAAAAAATTCCATGACCGACATTCTAATTCCAAGGTTAAAGCAAGGTAAAGCCCTAATGGTACCAAAAAGTGTTAAAAATAAAATACCACCTAAATGCTGAATTTGCTTATGATGGAAATAGTAATTGCAAGAAAATCTTAGTACTATGAAAACAGGCGAGGATAACTTTATTTTAGCTTATCAAAGCCTGCCTCTAATTTTCCTTATCCTCACTATATTCCACAGTTAGTTTCATTATAATTTCGTAACCCTTAACTTTAGCTTCTGCTCCTTGCCTGTCAAATATTGACGTCCAGAAGCCCTCATAATAAAGACAGCAAGGCACTTGAAAATCTGTCGTTTCTCACGTTCCGGCACTCATCTTAACAGTTAATTAGACTTGAGAGTAAACAACGTAGCTGCTGGACAATTACGGAGGAGAAGGCCAGAACACAAGAACGAAAAACTTCTGGCGTTAAAGGATGAGGTCTGATAGGTGTTGAAGTCTCCTATTCTTTTCTATATCATTAAAAAGTTACCGATTGTTGTTTTGAATAAAATCCGTCGATTTGTTGTTTTTTTAAAACTCAAATAAGTGTTTATGTGTGTGTAATTCAAAGACAAAAATGTACATTAGAATAAAATGGTATTCAAATAAATAAATTAAAATAATAGCTAGAAAGGAAAAATAACTAACTTACACATTTATGGCCCAGTCAAATACCAACCCGCCCCCCCCCCCTCTCTCTCTCTCTCTCTCTCTCTCTCTCTCTCTCTAAGTATAAGTTAGACAAGATCATAAAAACTCTTTAAACATTTAAACAAATTCGCTCTATCCAAGAGCAAATGGAGCCTCCGCGGATGAACTAAAAATAAATATCTTTGAGACGTCCCAAAATCCTTGTACCTCTCTCTCTCTCTCTCTCTCTCTCTCTCTCTCTCTCTCACTCTCTCTCTCTCTCTCCAAGCAGTTATTATCATCCTGTCTTTGACCTGGCATCTCCCAGTGACCTATCCCGAAGACCTGAGGAATGTCAAATTTATAGACACCCCCAATCTGCTGCCGCTACACCTTATGTCATCTGTTTTTTGAAAAGGGGGTCAATTAACCATTTCCGCAGAGACGCCAGATGCGTCGTAATTAAGGACATTTATAGGTTAAGTACCGGTACAGGGAATGTATAGGTCGTATGGCAATAACATAAGATGAGTTTTCTGAAACACCACGAATTGTAGAAAAGATTTGCGTTTGGAATTGTAAATATGTGAAAATCATCACTAATGGAAATATTCTTTTACTAATCTATTAAATCATATAAATATAGAAAAGCATGATTCCGTTAACTGCAAAATGCATGATTATTTTAGATCATATTATATTATATATATATATATATATATATATATATGTATATATATATACACACATAAGCTAGACATACTTTACATTCATACATACACCATATATATACATATATATTAAATACTGTATGAATATATATATATATATATATATATATACAAAAACAGTATAAATGTATTCAGATAAACTAATTATTACATTTAATTTTTATATGGTAATGTAAAAATATGTAAAAAGGAAAAAGTAACCTTCAATTGAAAGATATATCCTACAGAACTTTGTAGCCAATAAACTAAATATACACGAGATTAAAAGGACATTTCAACAGACCAATAAATACCCGTAAATATATAAACAAATATAACCGTTATGAAAAATAGAAGACAATATTCCTATATAATCAAATACACAAGAACGATACACTATACAAAAAAAAAATTCTCCATTTAAAAGGAAAATAAAAAAAATACATCGTGCCATATAGGAACCCGTATCTTAATCCACGTAAATGAACCCAAAATCTAAATAACTACCTGTGGGAACCATAGTCGTAGGCAGGTGCCCGCAGGGACGAGCGAGAGACAAGCTGAAGCGATGCTAAGGGATTCTAGTATAAGTAAACGGCTGGCGGGCAGAAAATCATGTCGGCCAGATAAGAGTGGCGTCCGGGAGAGACACTCAACAGCATACTCGTGTTCCCAGATACAGAGCATCTCAAATTGAGAAGAAAAAAAGCTGTTTTCTTTCTCTCTCTTAGAGAGATGTTTCTCTCGTATTCACTGTCCCTTTAAATCCTGCGTTTTAATATCCTTTTTTTTCTTCATTTTAATGCCTTTTAAAATTTTATTGTGCGTGTGTTTAATTCGTCTTTATTTACTTTGCTTTACTCGCATCCTATTTTCATTGTTCTTTCGTTTGCATTTACTAGGCTATACAAGTTTCAAGTTTACTTCTCTCTCTCTCTCTCTCTCTCTCTCTCTCTCTCTCTCTCTCTCCAGTCGTCTTGTGTAATTTCTGTTCCTAGACTGTTACTAGGTAAAACGACTTTCCCCACAAAAGCAATATAAAATTGACTTAAGTATGACGACTTTCCCTTAAGAAAACAAAACGAGAGAGAGAGAGAGAGAGAGAGAGAGAGAGAGAGAGAGAAAGGATGTCCCCTCATCTGGAATGTTCATGTAATACCCAACACGACATCCAAATGATGCATTACGTCTCATTGAAGGGTCTGTCCATCAAAATCAAAATTTGGAAATGATCTAACTTGAAATCATTAATTTTCCCAGATTTATATAGCATTTCCTTTTATAGATAAAGACTCTATTGCTTATTATGCTTATTACTCGGACACTTTAATTTGCTTTCAAATCTTTTACCCACCACTCGGCTTACTTCCTTACTTCACCTCTACTACAGTATTTACATTATCTCCCCATTTCCTGTACTTCAAATTATCTCTAATATCCTGGAGCTTCCACCATTTATTTGAACATTAATTGGTGCTTTTCCAGGTTTAAATTTACATTAATTTAGGTTCAACTGTTTCCCCCCTATCACAACTAAAATATTTTATTAGTTTATGCAGTTTCTCTTCACTAACTCCAATTATTAAGATAACATTTGCAAATATCAATTATTCTTCCCTCGATTTACTATTCATTCTCTTACACCACAAGGCTTACAACTACATCTGCTTTCCTTAATCTAATTTATTCAAGACATCAAAATGACAAAAATCACCTTTGATTCGAAAGTAATTTTATATCGGACTAGCCACTCTCTTATCAACCTATTTTCATCTCTGTAATAAAATCGTTAAATCGTCCTTAACGATTCATATTCTTAGCCATACATTCTCATTACCTTCCATACTTAGTCTCCGTCAATTCACTTTATGTTATTACTGTTCTTGAAATATTTTATTTTAATTGTTCATTACGTCTCTTGTAGCTTATTTATTTCCTTATTTCCTTTCTTCACTAGGCTACTTTCCTTGTTGGATCCCTTGGGCTTATAGCATCTTGCTTTTCCAACTAGGGTTGTCGCTTAGCAAGAAATAAAAAATAACAGTAGTAATTCTATCATAAGTTTCTTTTCTAGGTCCATGCACGCCACATAGAGATGTTTTTATATACTCTCAAACTTCTCAAATGACTATTTCATCACAAGAACTTTGTTTAGGAACCTTCTCCTTTGTTTATAGCCCACTGATCTCCCAAGAAGTCATCTGTTACCCATCCTACTTTCCCCATCAAAATTCTAAAGCACACCTTCCCTGGTATACTAAGTATGAACATGAATTTTATTGTTTCTTTTATCAGCGACTTGGATACTAATAAAAATGTCCATACAAGCATATAAGTATACAATGTGTGTGAAAATGATAATATATATCCTTATCAGTTTTCTATTTTCGTCAAATATTAGTATATCTTATGCAAACCATATTATTACTTGCGAAGCTACAACCCTAGTTGGGAAAGCAGAATGCTATAACGCAAGGGCTCCAGGGAAAAATAAAATATGGTTCTCTTATGGTAAATATGATACCTATAAAACCAATAAATGAATACATTGATAAACACAAGGACAATTAAATTCTATCAATTTATTTCGTTAAAACAACACTGCTTTTCTTGGGCTAGTCGAGAACTCAATACGCATGCGCCAAGTTCCGCCCTACCTGATACCGTAAAGCCTTTACTATAATACTTATCCACTGTTAAAAGCCTTTCGGAATAGTAGATAACGAATATCAAATGGCATTTCTTTTGTCGGGTGGAATTCTTTAGAATTTGTCTAAAGTAGGATAATTCGTGGCGAAGTTCCCTATTTCTAAAACGGAGGATGACGCGGTCTCTCTCTCTCTCTCTCTCTCTCTCTCTCTCTCTCTCTCTCGTGAGTCACTCTGGAAAAAATATAAACAAAAACAACAACAACAACAATAATAATAATATTAATGATAATAATTATAATAACAATAATAACAATTGTCCAGTGATGTTTTTTTGTTATAACAAGCAAAACAAAACAACATCGTCTGCAATAAAATAAAAACATGGGACTCAACGATGATTAAAGATGTTGGTTTCATCTGCAATCCCACCCACACACAGTGAGAGAGAGAGAGAGAGAGAGAGAGAGAGAGAGAGAGAGAGAGAGTCTTAAACCAGTCATATAACTTTTAACTTTTTGTTTTTGTTCGTAGATAAAAATGATTTAGCAATCAAATAAGCGTCAAGAAAACCACGCAAACACTTAATGTTATAATGACCTCTGGAAAGGCATCCAGATCTTATCTTGGGTAAACATTTCTAACAAAAGCTCTCTCTCTCTCTCTCTCTCTCTCTCTCTCTCTCTCTCTCTCAATAACTATAGTAAAATAAACTAATAATATTACAAACTGTGATAACAGTTTCGAAACGACACGATGCAGCTAACTTATTCTAATAATAGCACTCTCTCTCTCTCTCTCTCTCTCTCTCTCTCTCTCTCTCTTAATAACTATAGTAAGATAAACTAATAATATCATTACAAACTGTGATAACAGTTTCAAAACGACACAATGCAGCTAACTTACTCTAACAATAGCACTCTTTCTCTCTCTCTCTCTCTCTCTCTCTCTCTCTCTCTCTCTCTCTCTCATAACTATAGTAAAATAAACTAATAATATCATTACAAAATGTGATAACAGTTTCGAAACGACACAATGCAGCTAACTTACTCTAACAATAGCACTTACTCAACTCTCTCTCTCTCTCTCTCTCTCTCTCTCTCTCTCTCTCAATAACTATAGTAAAAATAAACTAATAATATTACAAACTGTGATAACAGTTTCGAAACGACACAATCAGCTAACTTATTCTAACAATAGCACTTTCTCTCTCTCTCTCTCTCTCTCTCTCTCTCTCTCTCTCTCTCTCTCTCAATAACTATAGTAAAATAAACTAATAATATCATTACAAACTGTGATAACAGTTTCGAAACGACACAATCAGCTAACTTACTCTAACAATAGCACTTACTCAACTCTCTCCTCTCTCTCTCTCTCAATAACTATAGTAAAATAAACTAATAATATTACAAACTGTGATAAACAGTTTCGAACGACACAATCAGCTAACTTATTCTAACAATAGCACTTTCTCTCTCTCTCTCTCTCTCTCTCTCTCTCTCTCTCTCTCTCAATAACTATAGTAAAATAAACTAATAATATCATTACAAACTGTGATAACAGTTTCGAAAACGACACAATGCAGCTAACTTACTCTAACAATAGCACTTACTCAACTCTCTCTCTCTCTCTCTCTCTCTCTCTCTCT
>NC_090734.1:139439029-139442342 GCF_036898095.1 Palaemon carinicauda
GAAGGGATGAAAGCACTCTACAGAGAGTAAGGAAAATAATTTGATCGAAATTGTAAGTTTTAAAACAGTATCGGAAGTCCAGTTTTAACTCAAAACCCTCTAAAAAACGTAGTCGCTTAAATCTTTCAACCCAAATCTTGAATATCTATCAGTCAAGATGTAGGCAAGCAACATCTCAAGCACAGCGTTATGCATTTAACCCCTCAAGCCAAGGCATAGACTTCTCGCAAGCAAGAACATAGGTACTCTTGAACATCCTTTTCCTAACCACGAAGTGGGTACTTAAGCAAGCACAATGGAAGAGGTAGGAAACGCATAATCCCGGTAGCTTTCAGGTCGACTGAGAAGGTAATGGACCGCAAAGGAAAGACATTTCTCATAGTTGCAATAAACATACGTCGAAGACTGACTGCTCAAATCCTTTTTTCACTTTATAGTTCAATCTCCTTTCAAAAGTTATGATTAGGAAGTTCATTAACAAAATATTTTCCAAGACGTTGTGAATAAGTAGTACCTCGAGTTAATGGAACGTGTAGAGAGAGAGAGAGAGAGAGAGAGAGAGAGAGAGAGAGAGAGTTTACCATTCCACACTTCAACACAATAAGCACGTATTAACAGCTGGAATCATCTCTCTATGGGGTTTTGTTTTTTACTAAATAACTTTTGTTTTGGCTCCCATGAAACGAGACACTAAAGGAAATTTAAAAAATCTAAGTAAAATGATAACATCTAAGGAAATTAGAACATCTAAACAAAAAGATAACATCTAAGAAAATAGAACATCTAAACAAAGAGATAACAACTAAAAAATTAGAACATCTAAACAAAGAGATAACAACTAAAAATTAGAACATCTAAACAAAGAGATAACAACTAAGAAAATTAGAACATCTAAACAAAGAGATAACAACTAAGAAAATTAGAACGTCTAAAGAAAATGAAAGCACTTAACCTTAGAATGGAAAACTCAGCTAGAAGATCGTAGAATCAAAGTATACGAGCTAAAAACATCTAGAAGAGTAGGCTATTAGTGTGTCTTCTAAGGTAAAGAAGATCTTCTCCTAATACATAGCAAATAAAAAACTAGAGGGGCATTCAGTAGAGCGCAGACCCCCGCCTCTGCAGCTTATTTTTCAACCTTTTGCTCGACCTTGACCTTTAACCTTAACGTGTATTAATTGGCGTGGTTTTTCATACGCTCAAATATGAACCAAGTTTCAAGTCTCTATGACAACGATGTCAAAACTTATGGTTGATTACGTGAATTAGACATTTTGCTTGACCGTGACCTTGACCTTTGACCTCGACCTTCTAAAATTTCATAATTTCCAGCTTTTACAGAACAGTTAATCCCTGCAAGTTTCATTACTCTAAGATTAAAATTGTGGCCAGGAAGCTTTTCACAAATAACACACGCAAAAACAGGGGGTAAAACATAACCTCCTTCCAACTTCGTTGGCGGAGGTAAATATCAGCTGAAATGTAACCAACAATCCTCCTCTCGTGTCAAAAGGATGAGAGCGACCTTAACGGTTACTTCAGACTGATTTCAAGACTCCCAAGACTTTAAACCGAATCGTTCCCACAACCAATTGAGAATCTAATCGAACAGACTTCCGCCGCTAAAGGAGAACGAACAAAATTAAGTCAAGTGGCTTATTTAGAGGCCAATTGCAAAATTTATCAAATAGTAAGCTATAAGGATTCTAGATTATGTTATTGAATTTCCTGATAACTTTTTAATATAATAAATCTATAGATTTTATCATAATACATAAGTATATATATATATATAATATATATATACATACATATATATATATATATATAATTATATATATATATATATACAGTTAAAGATTTAATATATTTGGAACAAAATAGATAAGTCGTGAGTGTATAGGAAACAAGAACACAAAGGTCAATGTATATGATGAAAGAATGACAACGATTCTTCGGACCTTAAATAGAAGGGATGATGGTTATATGAGCCAAACTGCGAGATAGAGATCAGCCGAAGCACGCAAGAAAGGTAGCGCGGATTTGCAAGATATCGGGAGGAAGATTTGGAGCCTTGTTGGAATTCGAGGCGGGAATGTATGGCGGTATTGTTGGGTCAACTCTGGTTAATTGGAATGAGGCGAGGGTTTTGAGTATGCTAATGATAGAAAACTTGATTGAAGGTGTTCTGATGGACTGTATACTGAAGATTGCAAGTTCAAAATTGTGGAGCGACACGGAAGTTGGTTTGATGTTATTGTAGATAAAAAGAAAATCAAGACAGTTTTGAAATGGTATGATCATGTGGAAAGAATGGAGTACGGTTGGTGAAAACTGTGTAAAAGGAGAAAGACCCAAAAGTGAGGGATGGATTGAGTGAAAGACAGAGTATGGGGTTCCGCATTACTGTTGAGCATCCCAAGTAGGTGTGCGAAGCAGTTTATGTATTTTTGGAAGTTACCTAGATAGGTGTTCATCCAAAATTTATCCGATTTTATTTTTTCTGGGGCATTCCCTGATTAGAAAAAAGGGCTTAACGACGTATTTATATATATATATATATATATATACATATATACATATATATATATATATATATATATGTATGTATATATATACATACACTGATATGGGTGTGTGTTTGTTTGCATAGAATTTTTCATGTATTACTAGTGTAACCAGAATCTTGGAGAGAGAGAGAGAGAGAGAGAGAGAGAGAGAGAGAGAGAGAGAGAGAGAACGTTTAATACACAGCAATATTTTAATCCTAATCAAGGTTAGTGTAAGCTAACCCAAGAGATTATACAACATAAATAAATCGGCGATAAGATTAAGAATTCAGGACAATTCCAACAAATATCAGAGAGACAAAACTTCGTGTCTCGAACTTTTCCCCTTGAGGTGAGAAGCCACCCACTGCAAAGGAAGCCATGTAAAACAAGACGAGTTCTGGGGGGGTCCAACGTGTCAACTTCATTACATAAAAGGATATGTGAGGCCTGCGACAGAGAGAGAGAGAGAGAGAGAGAGAGAGAGAGAGAGAGAGTCATCACATCCATTTGAATATTTCTAAAACAGCCTAGACATGCAACCATGTTTTCTTACCAACATTCTTGCAATGTCTCTCCCCGACTTATCAATAACTTTAATGTATAATAAATCATTGACCTTTGGAAACTTGAAATTATGAAGGCAATAAACGCAAAAACTTTGGAACTTTGAAATTATTTCATACACGAGATAATAGAAATATGACGAGCCCAAATGCTCACCCATCTCTAAAATCAAATTTTCAACTTCATTTAAAACAAAC
>NC_090734.1:139447842-139455342 GCF_036898095.1 Palaemon carinicauda
CCCAGATCCTTTCAATATTCCCTAAAATATTATAATAATATAATTCAATATCTTTTGGATGAACAGATCTAACACAGGACACCTTGGTCATGAAATACCCGTTTGTTATAATGTATTATTTTTGTTTCCAACATCGTCATTGAAGAGAAAAACATTCTCCCAAGCCACTGTAAATTTCCCCGTAGAGTTTTCTTCTTTCCTTCGATTTCTTATAGAGATTGATTGATTGATTTTGAGTTATCTAGCATCCTATTCCAGGATATTACCATACGGAAAGTTTTGGACTTAGCAGATTTTGTAGGCCAAAACAACCATGTTCCCTATTAACGTCATCATTCAGTTCATTATTATTTTGGGTTTTGTTGCTTTTGCTGTTATTCATCAGTATATAAAAGGTTGATGGTCAGTTCTGTGAATCCCAACGGACAGAGGAAAGGTTTGGGCTAAGAATATCTAGAACAAATATCTCTTAGAGCACTGAATAAGTATAGTCTGGTTTTAATGTTTGCCGGTCAACTTGTAGCCAAACAAACGTACTTATTTCAATTGCTTTTAATATAGCACTTCGTTTAATAGAACTTATTCGACAAGTCTCTGCTCTCCACAAATAAAGACACTAGTAGTACAATTTGCTAAAACTTTCGCAAAACACAACATTGAACAAAATGAAGTTTTTAACATTATAAAAATGTAAAAGACGTAGTGTGTTTCGTTTTCTATAGACAGTTCAAGAAATTCCACTTCACTGCGAGATATAGAAGTACAAGTTTGTCTAAGCTATATATGAAACCTTCAGTAAACAGTAGAAATACTAAAGTCTTAGAAAGTAAGAGAGGAAGGACTAAAAAAAGTTGGAGAGTTCGTATCACAGTACAGGCGTTTTAGAAAAGAAGGGTTTTGATATCCAGCAAACGCACGAGTGATCGCAATATTGATATTAAAGGAATACTGCCCATTGACCTTCTGTGTAATCTAGGTGCTCTAAGCTAAGGGACTATTGCAGTGAAGGCTTTTCATTCATATTTCAACAGTTAAAAACATCAAAAAGCAATAATTATTGTGTTATTCATCGCCGAGTCTCCAAGCACAAGAGGTCGAACCGCTTGATGATGGAAAATGTTTGACAGTATGTATATATGAAGATACATATACATATGCAGATTTATGTACACACGATGATGCATACACACACACACACACACACACACACACACACATATATATATATATATATATATATATATATATAACTTTATAGAAAAAATAATGATAGGCAAATTTTTTATATAAATCCTTATATAAACGTTACCACTTTAAATAACAGAAGCCGACCAATCACCACCATCAAATAATTCTCAAAATCATTCTCAATTTACAAATGTCTCTATAAATAAATAAAAAAAAACTAACCACACAAACAAACTAAAATAATTTAGCCGTCTTTACCTGATCTAACCTTACCTAGCCGGCGGCAGTGTTGTATGACATACTCGGAAAGGAATTTAAGACCAACCATCCAGATTCACCTGCAGTAATATCGAAAACGCGTGGTGCATGATTACGCTTGTAACACAAACTAAATTTAGGGGTATTTGTTTGCAAGACAACGCTCTCCATATACTGACAAATTATGCAAAGTTATCGTTTTCCTCTATTACATTTTCATAATTTAGAACAATTCGCCACTTGGGTAAAATTATATATATATATATAAAAAAGAAAAAAAAAACTAGCCTGGTTTCCTCACTAAACGACCTGGAACTGACATCGTCAACATGGTCAACCAAACAAAAGTTCGTGATGCCAGAGTACATTTGATATAAATTCAAAATATATACTAAATTAAAAATGGAGTAATTACTCAAAAAGGTCCATAAAATATACAGTACAATTCACGAATAGGGACACTTTTGAGTAATTACTCCATTTTTTATTTAATATATATTTTGAATATATATCAAATATATGCTGGCAGCACGAACTTCTGTTTGGTTGACTATGTTACCGATGTCAGTTTGAGGTCGACAACCAGGGTAGTTTATCTATATCTATATCTATATCTATATATATATATATATATATATATATATATATATCTATATATATATATATATATATATATATATATATATATATATATATATATATACATAATTCTATAGGTTTTTCTTTTTCATTTTAACTTGTTTTCCATGTGGCGAATTGTTTTAGATTATAAAAATATAATAGGGGAAAACAATAGCTTTGCATGATTTGGCAGTATATGAAGAGCGTGGTCTTGTAAGCAAATACCAATTCAGGTAAATAATTCGGAGATTCTCTCATCCCATACACACATGTATACACAATAAATAAAACAGTTTGCTTCATATGTACAAGATCACCGACACAACCATACACAACGAACCCTTTTGTTAAAGAGAGAGAGAGAGAGAGAGAGAGAGAGAGAGAGAGAGAGAGAGAGAGAGAGAGAGAGAGAGAGATTTAACAATCACGACAATAAGATGCCTACCATGCTAATTTGACATAGGGTTATTTCCTTCATTTAAAGTTTCAGTATTTTGTTCGCAACTTAACAAAAGCCAAAAGAAAAGTAAATGAACTCAAATGCTTAAACACTAATGTTAAAAATACAAACTTTTTTAAACAAGGAAATTCACAAAATTACATGTAACTAAAACAAGGGCAACTACGGTAAATGGTTTAGCACAAATCTTTAGTTTTTTATCATTATTAATATTACTAAACTATTATCCTAACTAGATTAAAACAAGCTGACATTAAAACTTAGTAGGCATAATTTGCTTAGTCATTTAACGGTTTGCTTGACGAAGGAAATTTGTATGCATGTAAAAATATATCGCATACTTTACAAACTGTGAATACAGTACTGAATTCGACAAAGTACTAAATTACAACATACATTTGACAAATGTAAAACCTGACATATGTTACATAACCCAAAAAATTACAAAGAAAACCATAAATACAGAATGACCCACGTCTAGTGTGTACATCAATTTTGCGATTGCATTCCAGAATAATTAGCCTGGCGCTAGCCATGAAGAGAATTGAACTCCCCCCACTCTTTTAAATCCCTATATTCAAATATGGTCCTGTGGGTGTTTGAGCAACAAAAGAAACACCAGGTAAATAGCGGGTATTAGTCGTGGCAACACGCAGCCAAGGGAAATAAACCGGAGGAGACACGAGGAGCAAATAGCAAAACAACACACGAGTTAAAAAGGCAAAAAAAAAACAGGGTTAAACAAAAAAAAAAAAAAAAAAAAAAAAAGTGGGGGGAGCAAAACTACAGTATAGGCACGAGCACCAAGAGTTGAGAGGCTAAACAGTAAAATAACGGGTAAAGCACAAATGTTTCTTTATGCATATACTAGTGTAGGTGACCCGTCAAAATTACAGCAAAATACCTAATAAGATATGCACACACACGCACCCCCTCTCCCTAGGTATGACTACTCCCTCTACACCACCACAGGGACGAGGAGAACTAGGTGTGACCGGGAAGAAATATATATATATATATATATATATATATATATATATATATATATATATATATATATATATATATATAAGAGAGAGAGAGAGAGAGAGAGAGAGAGAGAGAGAGAGAGAGACTTGCTTTTTATCATATAGAGGAGATATATATATAAACAAACAAACAAACATACAGTATATGATATTATCAATATTATTATCACTAGCTAAGCTACAACCCTACAGTAGTTGAAAAAGCAGGTTTTTATAAGCCCAAGGGTTCCAACAGCAAAAAATAGCCCAGTAAGAAAAGGAAATAAGGAAATAAATAAACTATATGAGAAGTAATGAACAATAAAAATAAAACATTTTTAAAAGAGTAACAACATTAAAACAGATCTTTCATATATAAACTATAAAAAGACTCATGTCTGCCTAATTAACATAAAAACCTTTGCTGCAAGTTTGAATTTTTGATGTTCTACCAATTCAACTACCGGATTAGGAAGATCATTCTACAAATTGGTTACAGATGGAGTAAAACTTCCAGAATACTTGGCAGTATTGAGCCTCATGATGGAGAACGCATGTGCACCAATGTGACAAGCCGAGAGAAGGTTGTGACTCAAAGACAGTATGAAAACAACTGAGTGAGTTTATTATAGAACACTCTCCTTTATATACAAAAGCTCAAAGCAACAAGAAATTTCATGTTAAAAAAACAGACACCGTTACAGAGGAGAAAAACAGACATGTTTATTCTCGTTCTTTTTAGTGCGAGGGAAGAGCGAAGATACAAGCATACTATATACACAAAATGAACTATGAACGATCGTGTGACACACGGTTGGTACACATGACTATTAGAATTAACTCACACACGCACACACACATATACATGCATATATATATATATATATATATATATATATATATATATATATGTGTGTGTGTGTGTGTGTGTGTGTGTGTGTGTGTGCGCGCGCAGTATAACGTAATACATCCAAACCATAAACTCTTCGCCGTAACATTAGCAGAGTAAAAAACTCATCCTTGCCATAGCAGTACTTTGATACACAGCTTTCACATGATAAACGTAATAGTTGACAGTTCAGTGAGGATATGACTGACATGTTGTTCAAATTTTAAAGCCCCATAATACGAAGACAGACTTGCATACTAAATGAATGGTTCTCCGCACCTAATTTAGAGGGGAAAAAATGTATCCCTTCTCGTTACCATTATTGTAAAAAAAAAAAGAGGCAACTGGTTTAAAGTACTAGGTATGTGTAGGAGAATATGAAAGTGGGCGTATATATGGACTAATCCATCTATTTATTTATAAATTTTGTATGTATATACATACATACATACGCACACTATATATTTGTGTGTAAGGAATAGTTATTTGCAGATGACACAGTAATATTTGGAGATAACAGGGAGAAACTGGAGGCACTAGTAAAACTTTTTTTAAATTTTACGAAAGAAGGGAGTTAGAAGTGAATGCAAACCAAAGTAAGGTTATCAGCTACATGGATACTTTAACGGGGAATGGAACAATTTATTTAAATATGAATGATGAAAGAATGCAAGCAGTTGATTAGTTACATGCGGGTAAATATAAAGAGCGGTTGGAAGAATGGAGAAAAGGAGAGTCACAAAACAAGTACAACAGGAAAGGTACCAGAAGGTATGTAAAAAATAAAAAATGGTAAGTGACTTCTGTTGTTTAAGGCAACGTAAGAATATGTAATTGTATTGTTGAGTTAATTCTCCTTTACGAAAATGAAAGAATTTTTTTTTTTTAATTTATTGAAATGCTTATGTAATATATGCTATATGGGATGCGGGAGGAATTGAAAAGATGAGAAATGTTGAAAGAATTAAAAACATTAGCAAAAGCTAAAGGAAGAAGCGTATATAATTTAGAGATGGTTTGGCCATGTGGAAAATTAGTCGTCGACAATATCTTGTCTAGAGGTGTATAATCTGAGAAATGTTGAAAGAATTAAAAACATTAGCAAAAGCTAAAGGAAGAAGCATACATAATTTAGAGATGGTTTGGCCATGTGGAAAATTAGTCGTCGACAATATCTTGTATAGAGGTGTATAATTTTAAAGTTAGGAGGGAGGAGCGAGAGACCTAGAAGGAAGATGGACGGTATTAAAAGGCTACGGACGAGGAAGGGCCTTCATGTCCTGGAAAGGCTATAAGAGGTGAAAGCCAAGTGTGAAGGGAGGCTCCTTGTTGTTGTTGAAGATTGCCTGGCCCTTTGGGCCAGACACGGGCTTTTGCAATCTTGCACCCCGTAGGTGTTTTGGTAGGATATATTGGGATAGGCAGTTGAGTGGGGAATATTCTGCAACATTTATTTTAGGATATTGGGATAGATTTTAGGTTGTGATGGGTTGTTGTGAGAAAGGAGTAATTGACTGTGGGAAGGGGATGCCTTCCCATGAGCCCACTGGCTCCAGTCTTAGTCAGAGAAAAGGAATTATAGTAGTAAGTCCCGATAAGTAGGAGAGCTCGGGAGGGAGGCTCCACGCTCTGCTGATGTATGTAGCAATGCCATGTAAGTTTTCTGCACAGAGTTTACTTACTGTTCATTCATTAAAATATGAATAAGGAAGTACTGTATTTATTTTTCATTAATCACAATGTGAATAAGGAAGTACTGTATCTATTTCTCAAAAATTAAAATATGAATATGCAAGTGTCTGGAGTGATGTTTATTTCTCTGGAGTCACAATCTGTTAGAGACTATCATTATTAACATTAATACACACAGATATATATATATATATATATATATATATATATATATATATATATATATATATATATATATATATATATATATATATATATATATATATATATATAATCAATTATCAAATGCTGCAGTCGTGTGGGTATAAATCCCAAAGATAAATGATAAGAAGAGCCACTATCAATTAGAATATCCTGTACAAGGCATTGTCTTCAAAAATTCCCTGTGAACTGATAGTTTTATAAAGGTTGATTTCGAGTATTTGAAGAAAAAAAAAATAAAAACAGCGTTTAATTTTGCCTTTGAGCACACTTTTTTTTCACGGCCTTTGAAAATTCTTACAATATTGTCTAATGCTGTCTGACAATTCTTGTTCCTAAGAGTTCCCATCTCTACGGACACCGTCATATCAATGTCAAAAGTTTCAGATCTTGCAATCAGGGATAGTCGAAATTAGATTTTAGAGCTTAATCTTTCAGACAACATTACTCTGTAATAGTTTTATGATAATGGCGACACAGAATATCGGCGGAAATTATAAGAATATTTGTACTTTATAGATGATAACAGTGTATATCAATTACATTTTATTCCATGCGGAAATTTTAATAAAATAAAATAACTGAATATCGGCGGAAATTATAGAATATCTGTAGTTCATAGATGATAACAGTGTGTATCAATTACATTTTATTCCATGAGGTAATTTCAATAAAATAATGTAAAACCACTAAATCGCTTTCCAAGATAAAATATACAAACAATATATTTTTATTCAATATTTCTAATATTGAATTACTTTGATTTCAATCCAAATTCCTACCAGGACCAGGAAACTCCGTGACGACTTTGAACAGGTTTCGGAGACATTGATTTTTAAAACAATACAACTATCCTATCTCGATTAAAACTTTTTGCCACTATCAAGAGATTTCTCATTATCTTGTCTTCATATAACGATTGCCTTCACATCGTGAGGACCTACTTTCCTGGAATGCTTATCAAAAATATCTTTTTTTCCATTGAAAAAAAATACAGTTTGATTGGCCGTATTCTCAATTTCCCAGAATGCTTAACAAAAATATATAACTCCATTCTTTAAGACAGCCAAACCCTTGTTACCTTGACTGCATTCTAAAAAGATCAGATGCATGAGCAAAGACCTTCTTAACCAGGTTTCATGCACAACATTTTCATTAGAATCTCAGTGGACATTTTCCCAGAA
>NC_090734.1:139468241-139470741 GCF_036898095.1 Palaemon carinicauda
GTAAACAAACAATTAAAATCACATAAAATGTCATACATATTTCAAAGTGATTCAACAACTTTACAGTTAAACATACGAACAAACAAAATCTAAAGTAATAATGTAATAAAAAAAAAAATACCATAATTAAAATATACATCGTGTTTTTACTCCACAAGAATATTCAATGAATAATCAACCTTCACATCATTATAGATACAGACTTAATTTATTTATTCACTTTCGTCAGGACTTTAATGTATATACAGTAATTGTGTCATTTTCCCTCTTCTTCGTATATTAATAATTAATACTGTGGAAGTGAAGTGGGCAAGTCGATTACTGGTCTTGTTTAAGCCTTTTTAGTCAATATAAATTTGGAATAATAATAATAATGATGATAATAATAATAAAAATAACAACAACAACAATAATAATAACAATACTTCTGAGTAATTTATTTCAACGTTGTTACTGTTCTTAGAATATTATATTACTCCTTGTTTCCTTTCCTCACTGGGGTGTTTTCCCTGTTAGAGCCCCTGGGCTCATAGCTCCATGCTTTTCCAACTAGGGTTGTAGCTTAGCAAGTAATAATAATAATAATAATAATAAATGCGCGCATACTCAAGGATTAACCTCTCTCACCACTAGCCTTTACAAAATTATGACGGTACGTAATGTCCATAGGGGTGGGACTTGCCGTCTAACCCCTAACTTATATTGCAGTCTTATAAGACACTTAACCACAATAGATCTAAGTAACAGCAATAATAAAAAAGAAAAAGAAAAACAATTGCTCATCGATGCAAAACAGCAACCAAATACAAGTAACCTAATTGTACAGGATTGCAAATGATAATAGACTCAGTTAGTTACCATTGGATGGAACCTAATCAAGTGGATTCTGGACTGGGGGGCCAAGAAGAGGGGGCCCAGGTTGATGGAGAGGGGAAGTTACCAGAGGGGTAGGACCAGGGGGAGAGGGGGAGAGGTTCCTTCGACAAAAATGATCGTGCGTATGTTCAGGGCGTCTTTAAATGGCCTCAACCTCGTTACGGGGAACTGGTTCGGTTATGACTGCAAAAATGACAAATAATCAAACACTGAATGAAGTAAATTGAGTAACATTGAGAGAGAGAGAGAGAGAGAGAGAGAGAGAGAGAGAGAGAGAGAGAGAGAGAGAGAGAGAGAGAGAGAGAGAATATGTGTTTATATTTATATATATATATATATATATATATATATATATATATATATATATATATAATCATGAGGGTATATGTTTATATGTTTATATTAATCTATATATATATATATATATATATATATATATATATATATATATATATATATATTATATATATATATATATATATATATATGCAGTTACAACATAATCATGCACTAATTTTCACCAAGCCGGATAAAGTTTAACTATGCCAGAAATTTCAGATTAACAGTTTTTCAATTCTGCAGTCAAGTTTCACTTGAAGATCGAACACAAATGCAATGTACAGTTGGACACATGAATTCCTGGTACACCTCGCTCTGAGGAAGTTCACATTGTCACGCCCTTACTGAGCCGAGAGTTCCTGCGTTTAGCCAGCCGACCACATCTGCCATTTCTCCCTACACCATCTGTTTGGTTACTCGCCGCGCAGTAAGTGTGTGAAAGGGTGCACTACCTCAGAGCGTGGTGTGCCAGGAATTTATGTGTCCAACTGTAGCCTACATATATTTTCCACATTAAATATTTTACCTAAGAACACGAGGCTGAAGAAACAACACAACGGACACTAACATTTTCATTTTAATTATATATATATATATATATATATATATATATATATATATATATATATATATATATATATATATATATATACTATATATATATGTTGGTTTTAACAAATGCACAGCCAATTTACTTTAGCAGTCAAGGACCTTTACCTTTACCTCCTCCTTCTCCTCCTCCCTCTCCACCAGCTTGCCCCTCCCCCCTACCAAACCCCTTTCAATAGTTCATACAAGGAGATCATCAGAGGCATTGCCTCACCCTCAATGTCTCCTCCCGTCAGCCCCCTCCCCCCCTCACCCAACAATAGAATACCTGTTAATTGCGGCCTGACATAATGACTCCCATTACCGCATCCAAAGTGCCATAAAAACTCGTAACCTAAAGAAGTCAAGATAGATTTCCTTCGTAATTAGCCATTTGTACGATTCAAAGCCTCTTTTAGAAGATTATAAAACAATACGGGACTTCCCTAATCGGAGCGTCCCAACCGAAGGGAAGCTGCGAGCCGATTGGTCGGGGCCGCATGCGCACTGACCAATCACCGAGCGCGGCTCTGGGAGCAGCAGTGTTATCTGATCGAGGTGATATTTCTTAATATTAGGGCGCCCTAAAAGACACGTACTTTATATGGGGGTTAGCTATGAAGGAAAAACGACAGGGAAATATCGTCCCTAAGAACATTAAGAAGAAGGCTGCAGGTACGGGATCACGAGTAAATAG
>NC_090734.1:139475741-139480741 GCF_036898095.1 Palaemon carinicauda
TCACTGGGCTACTTTCCCTGTTGGACTCCTTGGGCTTATAGCATCTTGTTTTTCCAACTAGATTTGTAGCTTAGCTGGCAATAATAATAATAATAATAACAATAATAATAATAATAATAACAACGTATACGTTAACTTATGTAAAATCCTTTTATCCTTTCCTCACTGGGCTATTTTCCCTGTTGGAGCCCCTGGGCTTATAGCATCGTGCTTTTCCAACAAGGGTTGTAGCTTAGCAAGCAATAAAATAATAATAATAATAATAATAATAATAATAATAATAATAATAATAATAATAATAATCATCATCATCATCATCATCATGTAAACATGAATTTACGTAAAATCCAAAGCCCTGATAAATTCAACTGTAATCTTTAAGTTCCTCCGATCGAGGTCTCCTAACGAGGCCAGTTCCAATTCAACTTTAATCAGTCTTCGACGTCGGTTTTTCTTCTTCCTTCAATATTTCCTCCTTCCAGTAATGGCGTCCACACGATTCCCCTGGCCCAAGCTAATTTGTATGGTCCAATAAAACAATAAAATTAATACCCGTGTCACGGCTATACCTCTATCCAACCCCAAGATTCTCTCTCTCTCTCTCTCGCTCTCTCTCTCTCTCTCTCTCTCTCTCTCTCTCTCTCTCTCTCTCTCTCTCTCTCTCTCTCTCGCAATTAAAAGAATACACATATCTTTCAATATTTAATATAATACATGTTTCCTTATCATGTAAGCAGCTCTTCTTAAAGGACACTCTACAATCAAACCATTGTTCTCTAGTCTTGGGTAATGCCATAGCCTCTGTACTATGGTTTTTCACTGTCATGGGATAGAGTTCTCTTGCTTGAGGGTACAGTCGGGCACACTGTTCTATCTTATTTCTCTTCCTCTTGTTTTTTAAAGTTTTTATTGCTTATATATGAAAGATTTGTTTTGATGTTATTACTGTTCTTAAGATATCTTATTTCAATTGTTAATTACTTTTCTTGTAGTTTTCTTATTTCTTTTTCTTAGTGGGCTATTTTCCAAGTTGGAGCTTAGCAAGTAATAATAATAATAATAATAATAATAATAATAATAATAATAATAATAATAATAATAATAATAATAATAATAATAATAACCAAATTTTCATGTACCATTAACTTTTTTCAAAAGTTCTTCACTTGGAATTTCAAGTTATCTACTGTTCCTCATAATAGTTGATTTTCCTTTCAACAAAATGTCACCTCGCTTACAATGCAAGTAAAGGACAATTAATACATTCAAAACGATATTAGCATTTAAATTTTGTTAAGGACTAAAATGTTGGCATTATAAGGATATATCGACATACTACATTCAAATATCTTTAGCGACCCGTCAAAACTGACCGTTAAATATTTGGATAGATATATACGTACACATATGATTCACCCCCTTCCCACACCCTCAACCTTTTCTAACTACACCACGACAGTTTCGGTAATTTGTGGAAGATTGTGATTTCAGAGTGTACCTCTCAGGTTACCCCCTCTCTCAAGGCTATGACTACTCCCTCTCCCCCTTCCTGAAAGACGGGGAGACACATAACAGTCATTATTATTATCATTATTATTACTTGCTAAGCTACAACCCTAATTGGAAAAAACCGGATGCTATAAGCCCAGGGGCTCCGACAGGGAAAATAGCCCAGTGAGGAAAGGAAACAAGAAAATAAGATTTAATTAACAATTAAAATAAAATATTTCAAGAACAGTAAAAATTGAAATAAAATATTTTAATAACAGTAACAATTAAAATAGATATTTCATGTATACTGTAAACTATAAAAACTTTAACAAAACAAGAGGAAGAGAAATAAGATAGAATCGTATGCCCGAGTGTACCCTCAAGCAAGAGAACTCTAACCTAAGAAAGTGGAAGACTATGGTACAGAGGCTATAGCACTAACCAAGATTAGAGAACAATGGTTTGATTTTGGAGTCCTTCTCCTAGAAGAGATGCTTACCAAAGCTAAAGAGTCTCTTCTACCCTTACCAAGAGGAAAGTAGCCACTGAACAATTACAGTGCAGTAGTTAACCCCTTGAGAGAAGAATTGTTTGGTAATCACAGTGTTGTCAGGTGTATGACGACAGAGGAGAATGTGTAAAGAATAGGCCAGACTATTCGGTGTGTGTAGACAAAGGAAAAATGAACCGTTCCAGAGAGAAGGTCCTATGTAGTACTGTCTGGCCAGTTTAAGGACCCAATAACTCTCTAGCGCTAGTATCTCAACGGGTGGCTGGTGCCCTAGTCAACGTTCAGCGTGACAGGAAAGATATATATATATATATATATATATATATATATATATATATATATATATACATATATATATATATATATATATATATATATACATATATATATATATATATATATATATATATATATATATATATAATATATATATATATATATATATATATATATATATATAAAGCCAGATACTTGCTTTTTATCATATAGGGGAGATATGCGCGTGTACTGTATTCCCATAGGCTTCTTCCTCAATTTCTCCTACGCAAAACTTTGGCCTACTCCGTCGTCCTTTAAGGATCCGGGTCTTCAACACTTCGGTTTTATTGCGTAATTAGCGATCAACCATAAATAACAAGTGCTCGAGAAACCGTCCACCATTAGAAAGGTTTAAGAATTTCGCCAAGACTCAAGTCTTCCTTGTTCCTTGATGATTTACCGCTTTCAGCGTAATGACTCTTCGGGATTAATTACGATACCACGACTTCCCCCTGACAATTAGGCTAATTTCTAGGACCCCTTCCCCGGGGTCTTCCTCAAACGAGACTATAAGCAGCTGAAGAATCGCTAATTGGATAAAAGGGTGAATAAAAATCACTTATAAAAATTATTGTTATTCGGGGCTAATAATCGGAAACAAATAAGTAAAAAAAAATAATTCTAGACAAGTGCCATTAAATAAGTGTTAAAAAAACAATTACATAAATAAATGAAAAAGACATTAATATGACTTAAAATTTGACACATAGGGAGACCTGGAGTAGTTGTTACCATTTTACAAGTTTTACTTCAAATTTAATATCTAATGAAGGATACTTAAAAAGTTATGCTGTGAAACGCTTATGTGTTATCCTAATGATAGCAAAAAGGTTATAATCACTCTCTTTAAAAATATATAGAAATCTGTTAGCATTTCATTTTACACAGGTCAATTACATAATAAGGACTTTCATTTGTGCAACTTTCAAGGACCCGCTCAAACTCCTTAGTTTTCTTTGTTCGCTGCAACCTCCCCATCCTTGTGAGCTAAGATTAGGGGGTTTGGGGGAGCCTACAGGTCTATCTGCTGAGTCATCAGCAGCTATTGCCTGGCCTTCCTTGGTCCTGGTTTGCGTGGAGAGGAGGCATGGGCGCTGTTCATATGTATATGGTCATTCTTTAGGGCATTATCCTGCTTGCTAGGGCAATGTTACTGTCTCTTGCCTTCGCCAGGTGTTTCCTGTAGATTTTTTTCTGGGCAGTTAATGACATCAGCAGGAAGAAATTCATTATCAACAAGAAATCCCGATTGTAGGGAAAAATAGATTCTCCAGATCATTACTTTTCCAACTAGGGTTGTAGCTTGGCTAGTAATAATAATAATAATAATAATAATAATAATAATAATAATAATAATAATAATAATAATAATAATAATAATAATAATAATAATATGGAAAGGATGAAATCAGAATAAAATGAGAAAAAGAATGAAGCCAAAAGAGAATAAAAAGATAATTATCTTTCATCTATATTATTATTATTATTATTATTATTATTAATATTATTATTATTACTAGCTAAGCTATAACCCCAGTTGGAAACGCATGATGCTATAAGTCGAAGGGCTCCAACAGGGAAAAATAGCCCAGTGAGGAAAGAAAAAAAGGAAATAAAGAAACTACAAGAGAAGTAATAACAATAAAAATAAAAATTTTTAAGATAATTAACAACATTAAACTAGACCCATCTCTAAAATAAAAGTAATATGAAGAACTAAAATAAGGCATCAAACATATTTACTAGTGAATACACATAATACATTATCTTCAATTATTTTACACGCTATAATTAAGCGATCTCTTTTCTAGAGGAATTAAAAGACCTGAATAAAACGAACATAATGAAAGACGTATAATTAAATCTTAGTTTAATCAAGAAGCTGAACTGTTTCGTATTTAGGCCTTGTCAATAAAACCCAAACTGAATTAAAATCTACTTTGTCATTAGTCATTTTAAAAAAAACTCCATGTTCCTTTCCAACCACCTCCTTCACAGTCAACCAATAAGGCAATAATATAATCCTTTTTAATTACTTTATTGATTACGTTCAATAAAAGGTCAATCTGACGGTACTTAAACTTTTCCCACATCCAATTATCTTATACAACCCGAAGGATATAAGACTAAATGAATTGTCTTGAAAGAAGGAAGGAAAAAAAAAAGTCCTAACGATTACCCATGGAGCCCTAAAACTGTACCTGTGATCAGGTTAACAAGGCCCTCCTGAGGTCCCCCCCCCCCCTCCCCCAAATGACTCCCATCCCGCCATAACAATTAAACCAGAGGCTCCATACCAAGATGGAGCTTCCGTCCACCGATTCGTGTGCTAATGTTCGGTTTCGTCATTTTCGTTCTCATAAAAATACTGTTTCATGATCGAATGGTAACTTCCCATAACTTTAAACTTTAAATTTACACACGTATACACACACACACACACACACACATATATATATATATATATATATATATATATATATATATATATATATATACACACATACATACATATATATACACATACATTATATATATATATATATATATATATATATATATATATATATACATATACAGATGTATATATACAAACAAATATATTATATATATATATATATATATATATATATATATATATTATACATACAGGGTATACATATTTACATACATACATACA
>NC_090734.1:139485741-139509136 GCF_036898095.1 Palaemon carinicauda
ATATGTGTGTATTTATGTATTTATTATAAGGAAATACTCCATGTTCACCTACATAACCACGTATATGAGGTTACGAAGTAGCTTATAGCCTGTATATGTGAGATTACTTGGCGCGGAGACGGCAGAGGGGTGATAACTGAGAGGCGAGGTGAATGCAACAAAACTTTATTAAACAATCATTGACTTTATATACAGTGATGTGCGAGCAAGAACATCACAAAAATTCAAACATGATAACACAAGTTGGTCTATAACAGTTCAAGGAAGAGCGAGTGAAAAGATACATACATATACCAAAGGCACTTCCCCCAATTTTGGGGGGTAGCCGACATCAACAAGAAACAAAACAAAAAAGGGGACCTCTACTCTCTACGTTCCTCCAGCCTAACCAGGGACTCAGCCGAGTTCAGCTGGTGAAAAGATAAAAAATCAAAATAGTATACGAGCCTGTACGAAACACGTGTGGTACAACTTCTTGCCAAGGTTTGAAAGACCAAAGATATACAAATGAAATCAACACACAATTGATGGTCTGGAGGAGGGGAGAGGTAGAGGAAGTCTGTGGCTACAGAGATCTCAGTAAATAAACCTACAGACCAATCAGAAGTTTCCTTCCCTAGCTCACCGGGACAGTAAAGCCATGTGAAGTTCACAGTGAAATCTATCAGGTCAATAACTGTGAATCAAGAGTTCAATGAGTTATCCCAACCAGGGGCAGATGATGTTTGGGTCTCTCATGCTAGATAAATTGAATCTCATCTCTGATATGTTAAAAGAGCTGTGAAGGTTTCATTCAGTCCTAAATCTAAAACTTTTTTTAATATAAATATAACACTATGCCTATATTCCTTTTTTCCTCCTAACACAAATCTCTCCTTTAACTTTCCGGTAAATTTGAATCTTACCTCATTCTCAAACGTTTTTAAAGTAAAGAACACAGATATAAATAAATTAAGATACGATGTAAGAAAACATTTTTTTTAAATCAGACACGAAAATTAATAATATCATTGTAAAATATAGGAATGCAGATTATGAATAAACGTAAAAACATCTGTTTTTCTTGATGCATAAGATTTTTGTACGATTAAGCTTAAAAACTCTTCGAAAATTTTCAGATAAATCACCCACTTCTTATCTTCCATTCGTCTTAGTAAGAGATAGAACTGATGGAACACCTACACAATATTTATATTTGTTTGCAATTTGAATTCTATAAATATATGGAACATGACAGTACCTAGTTTATCATTGGCATAAGAAAAAAAGTTATACTTCATTGCTAAAGTGTACTGACTAGTTGTTTCATGAATCAAACGTATTTATAGTTTAAAAAATAAACAAATCTAAAAGTAAACGCTGTCTAAAAAAAATAAAAAATATAAGAAATATATAAAGTGAACTTTTACATGGTTTCCTATACGGTTCTAAAGGACAAAAATATACAAATTAAAAACAAAAAGAAAAATAATTTAAATGTCTTATATCATCCAATAATCATCTTTGGAAAGCCGCTGATATATAAGCCGTAAGTATTCAAGTCTTATCTAAAGCAGACAAAACATGTGATTATATATGATTATACTTATAAGGGCCATAATAATGTAAGAAAAAATCAGTTAACCTCATGTCCGTAATCTTTATCGTTAATAATAATCCCTAAGTAGAATGACACTAGGGTTTTTTATGTTATTTAAGAAATATATACAGTATATTGCTTGAACAAGAATGTTACTTTTGTGATCTTCACCAGTTTAAGGAACTTTATATTTGTGACTATCTACTACACTTTTACCGATATACGAAAATCAAATGTACAGATACAAAGACGCAATTAGATATATCATAAAGTAGATAAATAGATAAAATAAATTTCTGAAGAGAGAGAGAAGCTAATTTTAAATGCATACAATTTAACCCAACACAAATCATCTACAGAAGAATAGATAGCGAAGATTAAACACCGAAGGTGTCAGAGGATTGTGGCAATCACTTCACAGGTAACCAATTCATCACGAAAACACCTGCAATTGAGACCGAGGGGGGAATAAAATCTGAGATATGGCCGGAATAGATTATACGAAAAGTGTAGTATGCACAGAATCAGATAAGAAAGAAAAAAAAAAGATTCCAGATTGTAGAAACCGGTTTCGTAATTTATTGAAACACGGCAATAATTGTATAAAATTGGGATCAAATTAAGTGATACCTGACCTGTCTTGATTGCATATCTGCTCGCTGCCTCGTGATTTGGAGTGAGCATCAAATATAATACGCTGTGAGGAAATCGAGCTCCTAGCGTGTAATGGCGCTTAATTGCCAGGCAGGTCTAAATTTGAATATGACAATAAAAAGGTAGAAGCACCTTTTATATGCTACTGTTGGCAAGATATCCATCTTTTAACAACACTTGCCTTTCGAACAGGCCCCTTCCCCCCCCCCCCCCCCCCCCCCCCCTCCCGACAAGCCTGGCCAACCTTCCCTCCCTAATAAAATCAGGGAGATAACTCTTACCTTACGGCCGTTTGAGGCACCGCAATTGCATATATAAATGATCGATAGATTTTGATTAACGACCTGATCATGCGAGAAGGATGAAACGCTTCTACTGAAAGATTTTGCTGTGAAACCAGGATACTGTACCCTTACGGTGCTGACCCCTTAGAGGTTTAAAGGTCGCTCATGAATGGCGAAGGCAAGGGACAATGACATTGCCCAAGCAATCAGGACAAAGCCATAGAGACTGACCATATATCATATGATCAGCGCCCAAGCCTCCTCTCCACCCAAGCTAGGACCAGGGAGGGCTAAGCAGTGGCTGCTGATGACTCAGCAGAGTCCCATAGGCTCCTCAAAACCCCCCGACCTTAGCTCACAAGGATAGTAAGGTTGCTGACACTAATGGCACTAACGAGTCTAAGCGGGACTCGAACCACCGACTGGCAAACACCAGGCAGAGACGTTAGCAATCAAGCCACAGGGAACTGATATAAATTTATAAGATGAAATATATATTCATAAATAAATGTATGTAACTTTGCATAATTGTGTTTATATATATATATATATATATATATATATATATATATATATATATATAGTATATATATATATATATATATATATATGTGTGTGTGTGTGTGTGTATATGTATGTATATACTTGTATATAAACCCCTTTCTGTGTAGGGTTACCTTAGCCTGATGAAAGGGTTAGCGAATCGCTATGATCAGCAAAGCTGTTACTAGTCCGGGCCCTAAATACTAGGATGGTTTGCTGCGAGCGATCAGACGAACATTTTCCACCAAACCCAATCCGCATTAGTTAACGTGGTGATGAAAACTGGCCAAACCCCAGACATGATATGAAATGGCTGTATTTGTTGTTGCTGTTGTATATTTACACGAGTATATATATGAACACAAATATTTTATATTTATATATATATATATATATATATATATATATATATATATATATATATATATATATATATATATATATATATATATACACGCACACAGAAGTTAGCAAGAGTAACGACAAGCAGCCTCTAGCAAATCATTATATGAGGTGAGATATGTGACGGCTGCAGGTACCGCTGGAAAGTAGTAGCAGGCAAGATGTGGCGTTAAAACCAGGTCCTGTCAATGCTTGTCTGCTATTAGCGATGAAACAGGGCGATAGATATGGGCCTGCCATAAAGCAAAGGGCGTGAAAAACCGCAAGGTCAGTGCCGTGTTTGGCAAGACACTTTACAAAGGAGATTTTGGTACAAGCTGAGGTCGGCTAGTTTTGTTAATTTTTTTTATTTATTTATTTATTTATTTTTTGACAAGGTTAGATTTTGTCGAGAATCTTTGAACCCAATATAATTTTCTCTGTATTTGCGTTTTGAAAATATATTATTATAATTTCTATTACATGAACAATATAGCAACAAATCTTTAACTAAGAAATACCAATATACAACAAAACTATCAAATCATTGAGGGAAACAATAAAATCATTATTAAAATTAGCAATAACAGCAAAAATTGAAATAAACAATAGTATATAATAGAAAAAACCGCACAAAGAAAAATCTATTCTTCAATAACTACAACTAAAACGCCAGCTATAATACAGGACGAGTTCAAAACGACAGCATCTTGTCATGAAAACAGTATACCAACTTTGTGAGTGAAATTTTCCTCGATAATTCTGCAAACAATAACAAATGCAACCGTTTTTAGTCCACTGTAAGACAAAAGCCTCAGTTATACCTATTCACGTCAGGGGTTTGGCCAGTTTTCATCATCACGCTGGCCAGTGCGTACTGGTGACGGTGTGAGACTTTTGTCTGGTCGATCACAGCAAACTAACCTAGTATGGTGGCCCTGACTGGTACAGCTTTTTGATGGTGGGATACTTTTGTCTGATCGATCAAAGCAAACCAACCTAGTATGGCTAGTACAGCTTTGCTGATCATGGCGAAGCACAAACCCTTTCTACACGTTAAGGTGTCCCCACGCAGTAAGGGGTATATTATTATCATTATTATTACAAGCCAAGCTACAACCCTAGTTGGAAAAGCAAGATACTATGTGCCCATGGGCTCCAACAGGGAAAAATAGCCCAGTGAGGAAAGGAAATAAGGAAATAAATAAATAATGAGAATAAATTAACAATACATCATTCTAAAAACAGTAACAGCGTCAAAACGGATATGTCCTATATAAACTATTAACAACGTCAAAAACAGATATGTCATAAAAGAAATTAATTATTAATAAAATTAAACCAAAAGAATAGCTCGTATAAATACTGAGACAAGAGCTTAATCCTTTTAGAGCCTTCAATTACAAAATCATTAAAAAGGTGTTTACGTAAATTTCTTAATAAAAACATGTCTAGACGACACTGGAATATCAAACGCCCACTAACATCTCAACTCTTGGCAGACGACTGTTAGAATATCGAGAAAACTGGCTTATATGTATTTCGTTTAACTGCCTCCACTACTATTCACAATAGATTTCTCCTTATTTTTTTATACAATTTTCTCCCACATTCCTTCATATTTCTCTAATTACGTCCATTTTTCTTTTGTTAAAAGATCCACTATCTTTCCTATCTGCATATTATCCTTTTTCTTTTTTTGATCAGTGTGCCTTTCTTATTTTTCTTGCACAGTATGTCTTCCACCTTGACTATCACGTTCTACTCTCACGCTTTTCTTTATCCAGGCAGGATTTATTTCACAGAATTATCCATTTGTTATTTTCGCCTTTGTTGTAGCCTGGAAAACTATTCCCAAAAGCTGACCAATGTCTCTCTCTCTCTCTCTCTCTCTCTCTCTCTCTCTCTCTCTTTTCTTTTCTTTATCCAGACAGGAGCTTGTCTTTATCCAGACAGGATTTATTTCACAGAATTATCCATTTGTTCTTTTCGCCTTTGTTGTGGCCAGGAAAATTATTCCCAAAAGCTGACCAATATCTCTCTCTCTCTCCCTCTCTCGTTTTCTTTATCCAGACAGGAGCTTGTCTTTATCCAGACAGGATTTATTTCACAGAATTATCCATTTGTTCTTTTCGCCTTTGTTGCGGCCAGGAAAATTATTCCCAAAAGCTGACCAATATCTCTCTCTCTCTCCCTCTCTCGTTTTCTTTATCCAGACAGGAGCTTGTCTTTATCCAGACAGGATTTATTTCACAGAATTATCCATTTGTTCTTTTCGCCTTTGTTGCGGCCAGGAAAATTATTCCCAAAATATAACCAATATCTCTCTCTCTCTCTCTCTCTCTCTCTCTCTCTCTCTCTCTCTCTCTCTCTCTTCCCTATCTCTCAACCCAACTCTTCTCTTCATCTATCTATCCATCTATTCCCAGCAACCGATAAAACCACCCGGGGGACAAAACCTTTCCATTATACCAAATAATTTCTGTACACCAATGAATGGCCTTTCTATGAGGACGCGTCGCCCAGAGTACAGTGATTACCCGCCCATAAAGTAAGCTTCTCTCATACCATATATCTTGACAAGCATCGGCCGATATCCCTCGAGGTAATTTTCCAGCGTAAAAAAAAAAAAAGAAAAAAAATATCAACGGATAAAAAGGAATTTGCATCAAGTGATGGAGTTACATTATGCCGCTTCGTGCTTACTCATTTAATAAGGAAATGCCCCTCATAAATTGGATCATTCAGTTAATAGTAAGGTTCAGCATTAAGGACCAGACGCAATGAGATATATATATATATATATATATATATATATATATATATATATATATATATATATATATATGTGTGTGTGTGTGTGTGTGTGTGTGTATTATATATACATTTATATATACTAAATCTATCTATCTATCTATCTATATATAATCATATATATAGATAGATATATAAATATACATATGCATATATATATATATATATATATATATATATATATATATATATATATATATATATATATATATTGTGTGTGTGTATAACTAAACGTAAAATATAATTCAATTCGTACATTTTTTTCCGGATTATTTCCTTATATGTAAAATATAAATAAGAGTTACTTTAACATCTTTTAAATCATCTGGTTTCCTTGGATCAATGCAAAATTGCTGTTTCTTACCTTCTTCATATACCATTGGGAACGTCCCAGTTGCTTTTTTTTTTCCAAAACTATTACAAACCATCCTTTACTGTAGATGTGGATTTTACCTTTTACCTTTCGTACTTTCTTTAATCTTTAGTCAATTAGGAATTTCTCTAATGTGATTATTAATTGCAAAAATTGAAATGAATTTAAATACATCTTATATCTACATATATCTGAATATTTTAAGCTTTTAACAAGATGAGGTTTTCAAAAAAAAAAAAAAAAAAAAAAAGATACACCTATTTCTAGATTTTATTTGCCTACAAACATATTACACAAGTTCCTCGTTCCCTCTGATTTTACGACTTAATACATCTATCAACAAAATTTCTTATCCCGATGTTTCCATAAGATTATTTGCACTTATTTTCAGAATCAAAACCGGGACTATTTTAAAGAATGAGTTAAAGATAACCCAAATTCCTATAACCCGACCAACAAGCTCTAAAAATCTTACAATTTCATGATAAAATAACTGCATGGATTGGGTATACCCTATCCTATCTACATATAATCGATGAATGCAGACAAATTTTCCTGCACACGAGTTTCATCCGCGTTTAAGCAATTGAAAGTATCACTGTTCCAGTCAGAGTTATCCGCGTATATATATATATAGTATATATATATATATATATATATATATATATATATATATATATATATATATATATATAAAATATATATATATATATATATATATATATACATATATATATATATATATATATATATATATATATATATATATATATATATATATATATATATATATATATATATATATATATATATATATATATATAAACACACACAAAACCTGATATCAAATGAATCTGGCTTGAGAGAGAGAGAGAGAGAGAGAGAGGAGAGAGAGAGAGAGAGAGAGAGAGAGAGAGAGAGAGAGAGAGAGAGGAGAATCCTTCTTTAATAAATGGATGCCGACGGATATATTCTGTGTCAGATCCGACGAGAAAAGAGCTGTGTTTAGACACAACAGATCTGAAAGGTCCACCTAACGTCGGGGGAGGAGGAGGAGGAGGAGGAGGAGGAGGACTCCTGACCTGCTCTTTTTAACAAAATTCCATCCTGAGAGACTGATGCTCTTGACGTATTTACGACGTCGTCGTGAAGCAGATTATATTTGCAACGGTGTCATCCATCAACTCCGATCATCGTCATCATCGGTTGATGAATTAGTGCTGGGAGGACAAGAGGGGGGGGGGGGATGGCAGTTACCCTTGCGTCACGCTGCCGAGATTATAAAATGCTGAAAGGGACTTCCATCTCACCTATCAAGACACTTATTTTTTTATATATATCAAGCGGATGATCTATAAGGAGCAGCGCATGGCCGCAATAGATTTAACCATAGTGGGTCCTGAATTTAACATCGCCCAGAGATCTGAAGCACAAGGGAGATGTGAGGTACCAACGTAGGAGAGGAAAGGAGGAATTATCATCAGTTTGAGAGAGAAATTCCGGGTATGTTGAATAACTGTTTCGTGACGATATAGATCCCTGTTCATCAAACATGCTTTCTGCATATCGTCTTTACAAGGTTACATAAAGATAACTAATCTGTAAAATATGCAGTATTTAAATTTCACCCATCTGTTCACTAAAAACAAAAACGACGTGCTTGCAATTCATTCATTGTTTTTTTTTTTTTTATCTCCATGCGAGTGCGTGCATAATCATGCGCGCAAGCGCTCAGAGGTGTAAAGAATTCCAAAAGGGAGTCGGGTGGAGGAGGCGCATTAGCACATTGCTTCTCTTGATGTCTGGTGGTTAGGGCAGCAGTAGCCAGCAATAATGGGTCATATTTTACATTGGAAGGGGGCCTGGTGATCCCGGCGTAGAGCGGGGGCAGGTAGCCGACCGACATGTATAATCTGCTCACTAGGAGCTTCCTTAATACCTAGCATTACCACTCGTTCATCAGGCCCACTAACAACGACAATGCCCATTCTCCCATCGGCCCCAAACCCCACCCGGGTCCTCTTAGACTTCATGCTAACTTGGTATACCCTTCTCCAAGAATCTCTCTCTCTCTCTCTCTCTCTCTCTCTCTCTCTCTCTCTCTCTCTCTCTCTCTCTCTCTCGGCTTTCAATATCCATTATTCTATTTTTTACTACAAAAGAATTTGACTTATTCTTAGCTAAAGAATACGTGCAAACAATTTTTAGAAAGATGCAATATATCAAATTTTTTTTAGAAAGATGCATTGTATCAAACAATTTTTAGAAAGATGCAATATATCAAACAATTTATAGAAAGATGCAATATATCAAACAATTTTTAGAAAGATGCAATATACCACACAATTTTCAAAAAGAAATCTAATCTTTTCTGTTATCTTATAAGCTTCATGGTATTTGCTGATTGGCTTAATCAAGATCACCCTGCCTATTCGTCAAATTATATTCTTAAATAGTCCCTGTATCATTCTCCTTTCTAATCTCCACTATACAGCCTCAGATTTAAAGGAATTCAACTAATTTCTGGACTGCAAAATCGTAAAGCCTGAAGGTTTTATTCACCTAATAATTCATCGCTCCAAAAACCATAAAATTTTCTTCCATTGATAATTTACGAACATGCGTGGCTGAGCAAGGATTCTATTTGGGTGATCAAAGAAAGAAGAAAATTTCGTAAAAAAGTATATTTATATAAATAACTTCATACGAAAATGACTGCCATAAACTACGATAAAGTCTTGGAGGTATCTATACTGAAGATATTTTTTTAACAAGTAATCTATTTTTAAATAAATAAACTATAACCTCAAATACAAATTCTTCTCAACTTAAAAAAAAACACACTTTAATCAATTCAATGAGGTTTTTAGAGCCAAAGATCAAATTTCTTTAATAAATACTAATGGACATATTGGTAGATTCCTCCTGAGGCTAACATACATCAAGGTAATATTCTGAATTAACATGAACTAGGGTCTTTCAAACAGTCGTTGCAAAATGATCTGAAGCTCTACATAAAACAAAGGATATACAAGGAATGGAAATTTGCATAATATTACATATTCCAATACGAATGTATCTATAATGTTTATAGGCGGCTCATGAATGGCAGAGTCAAGGGATAGTGACATTGCCATATTATGCGGGACAATGCCCTAGAGAATGATCACTTTACATATGATCAGCGCCCAAGCCCCCCTCTCCAACTGAGCTAGGACCAAGTAGGTCTAACTATTAAGCTCTTGCACATTTCATCAACATGTATTACAAGAAAAACTTGAGTATCTTATGTTACGACTATATATATATATATATATATATATATATATATATATATATATATATATATATATATATATATATATATATATATATATATGATGACCTGACTTTTTATTTACAGAAAGTAACCCAGCTCTTCGAAAATAACATGAGCTTGGAACTTAGGTCAGTTCGTTTTACTATTCAAATCCAACAATAAAAAGAGTGAACAATTATCTAAAACCATCAGCATTGAGATGTAATATTACTTACATAAAATGAGGCTATGATCTTTGCAATTACACTGAGAGGTAAATGAATAATAATATTGAACAATAACAATAACAAAAAGCTTCAATACCAATGACCCGGCACGCTTCGAGTGTAAAGGAGGTGTGAGGGGGGGGGGGAGGGGGAGCATAAACTGGTAAAGTCCTACCTTGAGCTTTTAGATCTACACTATGATTTTCTAAGTCGAAGCCTACAGTGACTCCCCAGCCAAAATGATATTTCATCTGTGCATAAGGAGAATTTGGCATTACTAATCATACCACAGCAGATATTTTACAGATGATAGGACAAAGTGTGGGGATTATTACATTGTTCGTTGTTTTAGATTGGCCTATCTTATGTAAGACACAGGCTCTTGCGTTGGCTGTAAATTATTATGTTGAATCATTATGTGTTATGAATCGTTCATTGCTTTGTCCCTTGACTCTGCCATTCATGAGTGGCCTTCTAACCTTTAAACCTTTAATATCTCAGTTATTCTAACGGCTTCTTTTTATGGGCGATTTTATTAACACGTGAAAGTTAGTGTCCTTCAGTATTCCTTTTACTTACAAGATAAAGCTAGTTTAGGAAAGCCATGACCACTTTGGTCTCTTTATAATAAGATATATAAAACCTCCCAAGTGGAATCACTTAGCCAGTTGTTAATAGGTCCACATGAGCAATTATTTAGGAAAAATAAGGTGTAATAGATAACAGTCTGTAAGGTCGTTGCCTTTCAAAGCAAAACTTTAGCTTAATGATTATTACTTTAAACTGTGAGTCTGAGAATGGTTGAATCCTTGAAATCAGAAGGTCTATGGTAGTCATAAACTTCCTCATTTTTCCTACAATTTTGATAATGTACTTCTAGCATCTAGATGGTCCCAAAAGCCCCTTGTGCCCAATCTTTCTGCATGACTTTTGTACCCTTAAAAATGCAATTTGCTTAATTTTTCAAAAGGAGGAACAGTGGTGTAATATACAGCTACTTTTCATGGAGATGATTCCTCCATCAGCTCAAAGTACCAAGACCATCACAATAAGAGCCAGACATAATATTTTGTCGGTTTCATCTAAAAAATAATCGAGATAAAATTGTTCAAATACTCTTACAATCATACATAACCCCACACACAAATACAAACACGCAAAAGAAAAGTCAGGAATGACTGGAGAGACAGTAAAGGCTGGCAAAACTATGAATTCAGGAAACACACACAGATATATATATATATATATATATATATATATATATATATATATATATATATATATATATATATATATATATATATATATATATATATATATATATATATATATATAAGGATGAAGAGGACAGCAAGAAGACTTCGGATCATCTTACATATTTATTCCAAACCAACGTTTCGGGAATCCATTCCCATCATCAGGGCTACATAAAACATGAAATTATGTTTACATTAGAAATTAATTATACATTTTTGCTTAAAATTGCTTTGGTATAAAAAATATTAAAAAACGGATCCTGAATGACTTTATTTTTAAGACTAATTTATAATGATATACAGTTTAAAAGAAGACAAGATAGTTAACAGGGTAGTTATGCTTAATGAGTAGTAAGTATCTGTAAACACAAATATAACCTCTTGTAATAGGTAGTTATCAACATAAATACATAACACCTTTTCCCCTCGCGAAAAAGAATGAAAGATTAAAGCAAATAAAAGGATAAACAATCAATAATTAAATGGTGGCATAGCTTCGAATAAATAATACAAAACATGCATAATATTATTAATCATTTTACATTCTAAAATAGTCAGGTGGTCTACTTTGTCGGCTAGACCTTCGAAGTTTTGGTAATTCAGATATCGATCCATCAGGTGAGTCATCAGAAGGTTTACCATTTTCATTTCCCGATAATTTTTCTGCAGCTGCCGCCTCCTTTTCTTCTACATTTGGGATTTCATTCTTCTCTGCACCTGCAACTTCATCACCTAACTCTTCACGAGTATTTATGAACTCTTTTGGTAATGGCGGGTCTGGATAGCTGATCAACTCTGAAAAATCACGTGCTAAGAGTTCATTTTTGCTATCTTGAGAATCATTGGAGATCAGTCTCATTTGATCAATATGCCTCTTCCATATTAAGTTACCGTCCACTTGTACATTGTATGTACATGGACCCAATTTAAGAACCACAACTCCTCGAGTCCATATGCCCTTCTTGGTATTTTGACGATAATCCCGAACCAGTACCACGTCCCCTATATCGAGTTCCCTCATTGGTTTCTCGTTCTCTGAGGCTTTTCTTTCAATTCTCTGAGATGCATCTGGGTGTATTAAATCAAGGCGAGTGCGCAACTGCCGACCCATGAGCTCTGCAGGCGTGCGCTTTGTTGTACAGTGAGGTGTAGTTCGGTAAGTCAGTAGAAATTGACACAACTTGGTATTTAAAGATGTATTACACGATTGCAATGTTCTCATCGCCCTTTTCATTCCTTGTTTGAATGTTCTTACTGTATTTTCGGCCTGCCCATTACTGCTTGGGTGATATGCGGGTATCAGTATATGCTTTACACCATTTTGGGTCATGAACTCTTTAAATTCCTCAGCCACAAACTGTCTTCCATTATCAGACACGAGCTCTACACAAACCCCATGCTGAGCAAATACCCGCCGCATGATCTCGATGGTATTCATAGTTGTAATTGATTTCATTGGGTGTACTTCTGGCCATTTTGAAAATGCGTCAATCATAATGAGGTACATTTGTCCCAGGAATGGTCCTGCGAAATCAACATGTACTCTTTTCCACGGACCGGAAGGCCATTTCCACGGATTACCCTCAGCACGAGTCGGCATTGGCTGAGTAGCCTGACAAGCCGAGCACCCTTGCACAGTGTTTTCAATATCTTGATCGATATTCGGCCACCACACATGCAAGCGAGCTAATCCCTTCATCCTAACAATCCCCGGATGACCGCCATGTAGCTCTTCTAAGATTTGAGTTCTATATCTAGACGGTATTACCACCCTGGCACCCCATAGAAGACATCCCTCTTCAATTGAAAACTCACGCTGACGGCTATGGAAGGGTTTCAGTTCCTGTGCAACGTCCTCAGAGTCTGGCCATCCATTTCTTGTGAAATATAAAGCTCTAGCCAGTACAGCATCATGCAAAGTTTCCCTTGCAACAGATTTCGCAGTTACAGGAAGAGAGTTCACCTGGTGCCTGTTAAATGCAGTTGCTTCTTGTGTCCAGTTTACAAGCTTATCTGATGCATCGGAGTCACAATCTGGTAAAGGCAACCGTGAGAGTGCATCAGCATTTCCATTGTCACTTGAACGACGTAATTCAATGTCATAATCATAAGCTGCTAACTGTATAGCCCAGCGTTGTATTCTTGCAGCTGCAAGGACTGGAATGCCCTTCCTGGGTCCCAGAATGTATGACAGTGGTTTGTTATCTGTAATAAGGGTGAATTTACGACCATATAAATATTGATGAAACTTCCGTAGTCCAAAGATGATTGCCAAACCCTCACGCTCAATTTGGGAATAGTTACGTTCAGTGGGTGTTAACATCCTTGATGCATAAGCAATTGGTCTCTCTCCGTTACTGGTGATATGGGAAAGCACTGCTCCAAGTCCTTTGGGTGATGCATCTACTGCCAACGTCACAGGTTTACTCAAATCATAGTGCACTAATACTCCTGTTTCAGTGGTCAGCATTTTTTTTAATCTCGGAAAAAGCTCTTTCACACTCTACTGACCAATGCCATTTTCTGTCTTTATGCAGTAATTCAGTGAGAGGTGCTGCGACTGATGAGAGATTTGGCACATAACGACGGTAATGGTTTACCAGCCCGAGGAAGGATTGCATTTCAGACCTTGATTCTGGCCTTGGTGCATCCGTGACTGCTGAAATGGCATCCTCCGTCATATGGATACCCTCTTCATCCACAATGAAACTCAAATATTTCAAGGAGGGCTTCATAAATTCACATTTCGACAAATTACATTTCAACCCATTGATGTGCAACCGCTCAAGTACCTTTTCAAGATTGTGTAAATGTTCAGCTTCGGTTCTCCCAGTAAGACTAATATCATCTATGTTGCATCCACAAGGTACTCCTTGCAGAACTTTATCCATTAAAGACTGAAAAAGTTGTGGTGCTGCTGAGACACCATAAGGTAAACGGGTATATCTGTACAAACCAAGTGGTGTGTTGATTGTGACATATTTCCTAGATTCCTCATCTAATTCCACTTGCTGATAAGCTTGTGATAAATCTAACTTTGAGAAAGTTTTTCCACCGTTCAGTCGCTGGTAAAGTTCATCTGGATTTGGCATTGGGTGTTCAGGGTTTTCCACATAACGATTTATGGTGACCTTGAAGTCACCACATATCCTAATAGAACCATTGTCTTTTGAAACTGGCACTATCGGTGCCGCCCACTCACTATATTCAACTTTCTCGATAATTCCTTCCAATTCTAGTCTTTTAAGTTCTGCATTCACAGCATCCCTGATTGCATAAGGAACTGTCCTCGCTTTATAAAAGATTGGTTTTGCATCCTTTCTTACACGAATATGAGCCTTTATATTCTTGGCTGTACCCAGTTTACCATCAAAGACATCACCATATTTCCTTAACAGTTCGTCTAACTTTGAGGTTTTCGGAGTACCAGAATATAAATGATTTACCGCTAACTTTTTCCAGTCAAATTTAGCAAAATGCAGCCAGTCCCTACCGAATAAGGCAGGTCCATTCCCCTGTACCACATACACTGGCACTTCCTCCACTCTGTGTCCATGAACTTCCATAGTTATGTAACACATCCCGACAACTTCTATTTTTTCTCCCGTCATGGTTTTCAGCACAATATCGCTGGATTGAAGTACTGTTTTTTTTCAGATGTTTAGCGTAGAACTCTTCACTGATCAGTGACACAGAAGCTCCTGTGTCCAATTCCATATCAATTGGTATCCCATTTAATTTAACTTTCACTATTATCTCTGGAACCTTATTGTGTCTTGCTTTCATTTTCTTAACACAGTATTTCAATGTATACACCAATTCATCCTGCAGTTTGCACTCTGTAGTTTCTTCTTCCGAGCCGCTGGTCTCCTCCTCTGCCATGTTGACTGTCGATCGTTTCCTTCCTTGTCTTCCATATTTCAAATTTCGATTGACTGTGGTGTGATCTTCCATTCGGCACATTCTCCGAAGGTGTCCTTTTTTATGACACCCATTACACTCAGTATCCTTATGGAAACAAACATCAGCCTTATGGTTTGTCTTCCCGCAACGATAACACTTGAGAGAAGCTGTCGGCCCAACAACTTTGTTTACCTCCTGAGTTTGACCCTGAATCTTCGTGACGTTTTCATCAGCCATTTCCTGACTTAGCGCAATCGAAAAAGCTTTCTTTAAGTCAAGCTCCTGTTCACTTAATAGTTTCCTCTGTGCCGAGCGGTTGGCCAATCCAATAACAAACAAGTCTCTTAAAACTTCCTCTTGAAACGCACCAAACTGACATGTTTCCGCCAATTTCCGTTGCTCCGTTGCATAATCAGTGATGGATTCTCCTGGACGTTGTTTCCTATTGTAAAACTTGAAACGTTCAGCTATCAGGATGGGTTTTGAGTGGAGGTGATTTTTCAAAAGCTCAGTAAGTTCTTGATAAGTCCTTGATGAGGGCTTATTAGGGGCAAGCAATGTTTTCAGAAGTCCATATGTAGGAGCGCCGACGGCGCTCAAGAAAACTGCCCGTTTCTTATCTTCCTCTGTTATGTCATTTGCTAAGCAGAACTGATCAAACCTTTCGACATAATCTTCAAAGTCCTCGGATTTGTCATATGCTGCTATATTACCCAAATGCGCCATCCTTAATTTTCCCTTTCGTGAGTCAGTTCCTCGTCGCCATTGAAGTTTTTTAATATTTTTTATACCAAAGCAATTTTAAGCAAAAATGTATAATTAATTTCTAATGTAAACATAATTTCATGTTTTATGTAGCCCTGATGATGGGAATGGATTCCCGAAACGTTGGTTTGGAATAAATATGTAAGATGATCCGAAGTCTTCTTGCTGTCCTCTTCATCCTTAAACTTAAGCTTGCCAGAAGCGAAAATGTTACTAGTTATATATATATATATATATATATATATATATATATATATATATATATATATATATATATATATATATACTGTATATATATATGTATATATATATATATATACACATATATATACATATATATATACATACATACATACATACATATATATATATATATATATATATATATATATATATATATATATATATATATAATATATACATATATATATATATATTTACACACACACTGAAAAAATCTGAAATAACCATCCAGAAGACCTGTACTTAGAAACCAAGAACTTTTCAGGTCTACATAGCAAAGACCAATTTTTGTACCGTTTCTAATTTCCAAAAACCGTTTAAGTATGGAATGCATTCATCTGTCCAGTCAGAATCATTCTCCAAGTACCATTGTATTTAGCGCTCATAATTGAATACGCAAAACTAGCAACCGGAATTAATTACGCCACTTACACATCACCTTTCATTAATAATCATCACTCATTTCTGTGCACAATAATTCCGTACACATCTGCCACTGGTAGATAGCTTGATCTCAGCTTGGAGCGGATGTTGTCTCTATTCATCAAATAATACTTCCTAATTTCCTCCGCTCCGTGTAATAATCCCTTTCATCCACAATTTACCTAATTATTGCTATTATCTTCATCCGCATGTTTGGTTCCCCACTCATTACTATGCTGCGTATCAATGTCAGACAGCTGGAACGCCCAGAATTTTCACATTACCTCAAGGGAAAACGCTAAATATTTCGCGATATATAATATACCTCATACTACCGTGCATTTTTTTTAAACCATTTCGTATTTGTATCTCTTTATCTATCAGAGCGTTTTCTCGGTGTATTTATACCTGCAATATTTCATCATCTGAGCTCCTAAATGTTTGTTTCCTATCTTCTTTATAATAATGTTCTCTTTTATAGACAACAAGGTATTTATATTCTATTATTCTTATTATATATCTTTATCATGTGGTATTCACGTTTTATTATTATTACTAGTATTACTTGCTAAGCTACAACCCTAGTTGGAAAAGCAGTATGCTATAAGCCCAGGGGGCTCCAACAGGGATAATAGCCCAGTGAGGAAAGGAAGCAAGGAAAAATTAAATTTTTAAGAAGAGTAACATTAAAATAAATATCTCCTATACAAACTATAAAAACGTGAACAAAACAAGAGGAAGAGAAACGAGAGAGAACAGCGTGCCCGAGTGTACCCTCAAGCAAGAGAACTCTAACCCAAGAAAGTGGAAGACCATGGTACTGAGGCTATGGCACTACCCTAGACTAGAGAACAATGGTTTGATTTTGGAGTATCCTTCTCCTAGAAGAGCTGCATACCATAGCTTAAGAGTATCTTCTACCCTTACCAAGAGGAAAGTGGCCACTAAACAATTACAGTGCAGTAACCCTTTGGATGAAGAAGAATTGTTTGGTAATTTCAGTGTTGTCAGGTGTATGAGGACAGAGAAGAATCTGTAAAGAATAGGCCATACTATTCGGTGTATGTGTCGGCAAAGGGAAAGTGAACCGTAACCAGAGAGAAAGATCCAATGTAATACTGTCTGGCCAGTCAAAGGACCCCATTACTCTCTAGCGGTAGTATCTCAACGGGTGGTTGGTGCCCTGGCCAACCTACTACCTATAAGACAACTCAGTCGTTACTTGAACCGAAAAGTCAATGTTTGCCTAATCTGTTTCTTAATGTGTGAATTTGCGTCACCACCTTATATTGAAATGTTCCTACAAGAAGTTTTCTCAACAGAGCAAAGATTGAAGATTTCATTAACATCTCAAACGAAACAGCAGGTATCAGCAGCTAATAAAGGATTATTATGATAGTCTACGAGTTTTTCTCTACAAAACATTTAAATCTATTAACAATAAATAGCGTTTAATACAAATGAAACTAGAGGGGCACTCAGTAGAGCGCAGACCTCCGCCGCAACAGCTTATTTCTCAACCTTGACCTTCACCTTTACCTTAACATGTATTAATTGGCGTGGATTTTCATACAATCAAATGTGAACCAAGTTTGAAGTCTCTGTGACAAAGATGTCCAAACTTACGGCTAATTATGTGAATTGAACATTTTGCTTGACCTTGGCCTTGACCTTTAACCTTACCTTCCAAAAATTTATTCATTTACAGCTTTTTACATAAGTTTTTCCCGGCAAGTTTCATTCCACACATAATAATAATAATAATAATAATAATAATAATAATAATAATAATAATAATAATAATAATAGGGAGTAAAAACCCAATAAATGTTCATTGAGACCTACCACACCACGTATTAAAAAGATTCCTTTCTAATTTCATAAAGAAATGCATCTTGCTTAACGGAATAACGATTTTCTGTACTTAAAACAAATATCACAGCCTTAAGTATGACAGAACAAGGGGTAATGGAAAATAATGATTAAAAAATAAAGAAATCTACAGCCTAATACTTCTCTCATTGCCAATTACCTTTAAATACAATTTGCAATATGAATATTAATAGTCTACTGTTGTTCATTACCAAATAACTTGAAATCGAATATATTTCTTGTGCAAATTATATTTTCATTGAACAGCTCATGACTAGAATCTAGATACTGATATGTATAGCTTTTCAATTAATTTCTTAGTGCATAAATCTAATCATTTTGTTATCTTTAAGACATGCTAACAGCATTCATGACTTCATCTGTTTAAAAGCTTTATTAATACTATTTTTTTTTTTCATATATAATAAATATGCGTACATAAATGTGCTCAGATTTCTTTTAACCCATTTCCCAGCGCCAAACTCAATGTTATACCTAACGGACTACTACTACTACTACTACTACTACTACTACTACTACTACTACTACTACTATTACTACTACTAATAATAATAATAATAATAACCAATAATAATAATAATAATGATACTAATAATAACAACAACAATAATAATAATACCATGACAAAAGAACAATCAAGTAATAACGAGATGATAATGAACATCATAAAAACAACAATAACAAAATTTCACAACTTTGTCATTATCCATACAAAAGACCATCTTACACACTCAAAAACCAAAGTCACAATGACATGGTCATTATCATCATATTACCCAGAATCACATCACAAGCCCAACACTATGAGGGAAATTTATAGCTCACAAAGTCCCCTCCAACCACTAATCAAGAGCATTCTCTCTCTCTCTCTCTCTCTCTCTCTCTCTCTCTCTCTCTCTCTCTCTCTCTCCAGATCCGAATGCCATCACGTAGATGTCCCGTTGTGTCTTCAATGGGCAGGAGGGGCATGGGCAGTGCAAGATGCCCTGATCAAATGATCAGTCCCTCATCGCTCAATACGCCAAGTATGAGATAAAGATCCTCGGGTCAGTCAAACTGTATAAACATTATCATTATTATTATTATTATTATTATTATTATTATTATTATTAATTATTATTATTACTATTATTATTATTAATTGCTAAGCTACAAAATTAGTTGAAAAAGCAGAAAGCTATAATGCCCAGATGCTCCAAAAGGGAAAATAGCTCATTGAGGAAAGGAAACAAGGAAAAATAAAATATTTTATAAACGGTAAGAACATTGAAATAAATATCTCCCTTTTTAACTATAAAAATCTTAACATGTCCTGGATTTAATATTGCGTATTCGAAGACGATTTTTTTTTAAATAAAAATAATAGCGATTTTTTTTCAATAACTTGAAGCATATAACGAATTAAGGAATGTGAAGGTTTTCTTTTACATAGTACAGTACATATGAAATGAATATACACATCCTAGAATCAATAGTTAGAGAATAGAATATGGCAGGGACTACTGTGTTGTATATATTAGAAGCCACTACCCCTGTTAAAGTTAAAGAGAAATAGATATACATATATATATATAAGCCCTATATTATACCTCTCTTAATATTTGGATTCTCTCTACCTCGGGATCAGAGACACAAGGGAGAATCAACATTAAGTTGATTTCCCCTTGGGTCTCTGATCCCGAGGGTAGAGAGAATCCAGATATTAAGAGAGGTATAATATATGGCTTATATGAACATTTATGAATAATACGTATAAATGTGCAAACTCATCATATATATATATATATATATATATATATATATATATATATATATATATATATATATATATATATATATATATGTACATATATACTACAAAAAACGAGCAGGCCATAAGATAGGAACAGATTAGCTTAACTGCACTATCAATCAATAGCAAGCTGAAGGATAAAATCAAGAAAATAGAGACATTTCCCATCTTGTTATACGGAACAAGGCAGTGACAGTAGTGGTATAAGTAACAGTAGTAAAGCCACATAAACGATTGTAAACTTCCACAAATCAGAATGCCCTACCGCGATAAAAATAGAACCTAAAGAACTTATTTATTATTATTATTATTATTATTATTATTATTATTATTATTATTACTTTCTAAGCCACAACCCTAGATGGAAAAGCAGGATGCTATAAGCCCAAGGGCTCCAACAGGGAAAATAGCCCAGTGAGAAAAGGAAACAAGGAAAAATGAAATATTTTAAGAACAGTAACAACATTAAAATAAATATCTCCTGTATAAACTATGAAAACTTTAGCAAAACAAAAGTAAGAGAAATACGACAGTATAGTGTGTCCGAGTATACCCTCATGCAAGAGAACTGTAACCCAAGACGTTGGAAGACCATGGTACAGAGGCTATGGCACTACCCAAGACTAGAGAACAATGGTTTGATTTTGGAGTGTTGTCCTAGAAGAAACGCAAGAATGAAAATAGCATGAACTAAAAACATACATAAATGATCTTTGTAGTGGTAAAACTACCAAAATTATGACACTTGAAATAGCATAGTAAACTTTCTTGAAATTACAGAACTATCATCTAAAACTATTCGTTAAAGATTATTTCACATTTGTTCACAAAAGAGCGATATGAACACACAGATGGACAGGTAGAAAAAGAAACAGAATGGTGTTTGATACTTAATTGACACTTGCACAAGCCTTTACTCAGGCAAAATTCATTTGCACGTCAATCACACTTAGATTGGAAGGTAATGAGACCCGAACGTGCAGTTTTTCAGCCTTATCGCGAAAGGTAACAACTCATGGCCCTTAGAAGGCAGATTGTGAATTCGGTCAGATTTACCGCCCATGATTTCTCGATGTTATCGAAAGTTACCGCGATCAAAGGAGGAATCGAAGATTAAAATAAAACCAATGACAGTGGACTTATAATAAAAGTAACAATTACTTACAACAATTTTCTTGAATTTTTTTGTGAAACGAATGAGAGAGAGAGAGAGAGAGAGAGAGAGAGAGAGAGAGAGAGAGAGAGAGAGAGAGAGAGAGAGAGAGAGAGAGATTTCTCGTAAAAGACAATCAAATATGAAAATTACAAAAGTTGTTGCAAAGTTACAAATTTTCTTAAGCCTTAGGAGAAACTAAAGTTCGAAATCCAAAAATGTTGAGAGAGAGAGAGAGAGAGAGAGAGAGAGAGAGAGAGAGAGAGAGAGAGAGAGAGAGAGAGAGAGAGAGAGAGAGAGAGGAGATTGTTATACAAAAATGAGAAGGGAGATACAATATCTTTACTGTTAAAAGACGCCCCTTAAGGTGACGGCACCAAGGAGTTAATTTCTATGCCCAATAATTACCACTGCCACTGAAGTTACTACTGATAAAAAACCAGAAGCCTTAAGCTATAAGAAATTAGGCAGTTATAACCTGGTAATTTTCTGGGTTCTACCCGGGGGGAAGAAGAGAGAGAGAGAGAGAGAGAGAGAGAGAGAGAGAGAGAGAGGGAGAGAGAGAGAGACCATAATATACAACCTAATCGATATGGAACATATAGGTATATAAGTATATTAATTCCATTATTTACGCATAAAGAGAGAGAGAGAGAGAGAGAGAGAGAGAGAGAGAGAGAGAGAGAGAGAGAGAGAGAGAGAGAGAGAGAGAGAGAGACCATAATATACAACCTAATCGATATGGAACATATAGGTATATAAGTATGTTAATTCCATTATTTACGCATAAAGAGAGAGAGAGAGAGAGAGAGAGAGAGAGAGAGAGAGAGAGAGAGAGAGAGAGAGAGAGAGAGAGAGAGAATTTTGAAACTTATCAAGGTGGATTATAAAAGTATTTGAAAGTGAACTAAAAGAAAGCTAGACTTTCTAGAAATCCTCAATTTGAAAAGATGCTGAATTGATTGTGAGATATAGCAAATATAGTGTTTACTTAGTCTGCTGGATTCCTCAACTTCATAATGATCCATGGCAGCACATATATGATACATAAGACCTAGGTAAGTTTTCTTATCTAAGCCAAGAAAGTCAAATTTATGCTCAACCCTCTTCCTTTGATCGGATATTGAAGTCGGAATGAGGTTGTGAGAGGAGCAGGCTCCTGGTGTTGACCTCCTTTCGGAAGCATTGATTTTTGGAAAGTTTTCCCGTCTAAAACTCCACAAACATTATCTTCTCCAACGAGACACCAAGAAACAAAAAACGTGTATACATGAAAACAATTAAGCGAACTTAACTAGAAAATAAATTTAAGAGATAGAGAAATATTAATGAATGATTGAAAAAATAAATAAAGCATTAGCGTCAACAAAATAAGTAAGTTTCCATCACAGGAATCTAAAGTTTGAGGTAACACTGTGGCCAATCGCAAAATTCTTAAAGGTATAAACATCCGTCGTTTTCAAACAGGATTAAAAAAATCCTTATACTACACGTTGTAAGAAGCAACTATTAAATACCAACGATCAGCAAGATGGCAACACATGCAGCTAGTCTTTCAAGAGACTCCAAAATTAAAAGCTGAAGTGAAAATCGCGTCTAAACTTAATGCTATGGAAGGTGACTGAAAGAGGATCACTTAGTATCCCCCTTTTCCATCTAGGGTTGTAGCTTAGCAAGTAATAATAATAATAATAATAATAATAATAATAATAATAATAATAATAATAATAATAATATTCCAACTGTCAAGATGCTTACCTTTGTTATTAGGTAGGTAATTCTTTTACTTACAAGAAATGTTTACCATGTATGCT
>NC_090734.1:139509636-139512136 GCF_036898095.1 Palaemon carinicauda
TGAAAAGTATAAAATAAGGAGGGCGATAATTTGTCGAATGTTTAATAGAAAAAGAGGTTTATCTGATAAACTCTGAGTATTATTCTAAAGATTAAAACAAATTGTCGCGTGCGTTTGCTGGTGCGAGGGGGGGGGGGGGGGGGGGTTGAGGAGGAGGAGAGATAGCTTCGTGTTTAAAAACTTCATTCACTAAATGTTTAATGATTACTTATGAAACACTCAACAAAAATTATTCCAATTCATTTTGAAAAATAGGTAATTTACTAAAAGTTTAATGAGTAATTATGAAACACCTAAAAAAAAAAAAAAAGAAAAAAAAATCATTTTCATAAATGAGTAATTTACATGAATTCTTTTTAGGGAAAGTTAAGACAGAACGTAAAATACAGTTACTACCCTTGAAAATAAAAACAAAGTTATGCTTAGGCATTTAATGACTGCAAAAAACAATCCTAATCACCCAACCTTTGGCGGAAAATGGAAAATATAGGTCCCTTTCATTAAATATCTTAAATAATTTATGAGACAATATTGCACCGATAAATTACGAGATTTGTACGATTTTTTATAACCACCCCTGTCATTAGCAACGCGAATTTCTTTCCCGCTAAGCATTATCGGCCTAGAATGTTGTAATAACTCTGCAAATCACATATAAATGGGCCAATAACTGGTTTTAAGGGCGTGTAATGCAAATACCTAGAAAATAAAGTTTCTCCAGTGACATATTTACCAGGTATTTTGCTTTGCTGAAATTAACTAGCTCAAATCTACGCTGCCATAAAACTATAATAATATCTCTATAAGACTGCAGAATGTATTTTAATAGCGACGAGCAGGCAGACGACATAAAAGAAAGATCATAAAAATATACGAAAAAGAGGGTTGAGTAAGAGAAAAGAAAATACATTTAGGAGAAAACAGAAAAAACAAGAAAGATGACAAAGGTTTAGAATAAAAAAATAGAAGATTTTATATAGAAGTAGAAGAAGACTCTCTCTCTCTCTCTCTCTCTCTCTCTCTCTCTCTCTCTCTCTCTCTCTCCTCTCTCTCTCTCTCTCTCTCATCCAAATACTTTGTCCACAATGATAGACATCAAAGGGAATTAACCAACCATAGGCAAACACCCGAATATTCTCCCTTTTTTTTATCAGCCGAGCGTTTGCGTCTGTTGAATTTCTTGATAGTCTGTATCATGACCTACAGAATAGGTTTTGAACTTGTACTATCTATCAGGTTAACGGCAGTAGTAGCAGCAGCTGCAGGGAAAAAAAAAATAGACGAAGGCAAACGCGAAATCAAGGGCACTAGAAGTCCAAGGCGAAGAAAAGCAGCAAGCCCATCATCGTCATACTTCCGAGAAACAAACAATTAGCTTTTCTCGGCCGCTGAAAAACTGCGCAAATTACCCCATTGTGGCGCTAAAGAACTTCAGTCCACTGAAATTAGCCACAATGGGAGATAGTGGGAGCTCTTAATGGACGCTAGAACGTCCAGCCGCGTCCAAGTAATCGTATGGCAAATAGCTACTGTTGTGATGCTGCGATGCTGAATATTCAAACCTCTCCCCTTGGCCCATACTACAACCCACCCACCCTTGAATGAAGGACCACTCCCCCGTTGCACGGAAAACCCTGCTTATCAATAGTAATACCAGATCCCTCTATACTAACCCCCCCCCCCCCCCACCAACCCTCATACACCATTTTCTCTCTTTTTTTATTGTCTTATTACAAAACCTTAACGGCACCATCCTTAATTAAAATTCATGGTGGGCGTTGATGACAATAAGATGACTGGATGTTTTGATATCATGAAATTAGTCCGCAATATTTAATACAAGATGACAAAGTAGAAACCAGCGGAGTGGACGTCGCGTCTCGGACGGGGGGGAAAAAGAATCCACAAAACTTCGTTCAGGCGTCTCTCATTTCACAAAGGGCTGTCTGTCTCCGGACCACATGCTCCCCCTTCAGACGTCCGAAAACATTCGACAGGTGTCCGAGAACTTCCGACGTACCCGTGAAAATAGAACTAATTATCCTTGCCTACCAGTTAATTACAAAGATTAATAAACGATATCGAAGTGTCTTAAAAAAGATGACTTGGTATTTTTGCTGAAAGGTCGAGAGAATAAAAATCAAAAAGAGAAATTTCTGAGAAGGAAGGTTTAATCTCTAAAGGAAACAGACAATACTAAAACTCACATCGGATTATTAGAGCAAATATCAAACTGACAACTGAGCATCAACTCAAAGCGTATAGCTCTCAGCATCGCCCATTGAAAAATTATTACAAACTCAAATTCTCTTACGGTCGTACAACTATACAAATAAGATGTATCATTATAGCTTTGAAAATATCCAGTTCTTTCTAAATGCTGTATCTTTATCATAGTAATTCCAATGCACAAATTATCAGAGAAAAAAAAACTAAATCTAATATAAACACAATAATCGTGAATGAAAGGTAAACTTCAAATAATTAGAAAATTATTATG
>NC_090734.1:139522136-139527136 GCF_036898095.1 Palaemon carinicauda
GTCATGTACTAAACCAAAGTTTTTTTAAAATCTATTTCAAATTGTCAAAACATCAAACAATAGAATTACAATATTCAAAACTACAATTTTACAAAGCCTTGTACAGTATACAGTATTCCTATCATTAACTGATAATATGGAATAAATTGATTAGTTTTGCATGGAGGTACTGTATTAAAGGATTTCTAATTACTGATCATCGACAGCAGTTTTGCTACTGTAGCAAGTTGTTATAAAATAAACTATTATTATTATTATTATTATTATTATTATTATTATTATTATTATTATTATTATTATTATTATCATTATTACATGCTAAACTACAACTCTAGTTGGATAGGCAGGATACTACAAGCCCAAGGGCTCCAACAGGGAAAATAACCCACTAAGGAAAGGAAATATGGAAATAAATAAACTATATTGGAGAAGCAATGAATAAAAAAATACAAATAATTTTGAGATAAGTCACAACGTTAAAACAAATCTGTCATAAATAAACTAAGAAGAGAGTATTATGCCAACCTGTTAAATTAACATAAATAGAAGCGTTAAATGATTTCTTATATGTAAGAGGTCTTTCACTACCGACCAAGTACTGTGAATATCAATATATCAACTAGGAAGTCCATGTGATACGGAATTGAATATAACATAGTATAAAGGAATAAATAAATAAATAGGGCCTTCACTTTCGAATCATAATTCGTCTTCATGCATGCATCCGACTCGTATTTGGGAGGTTAGGTTCCGAACAATAATAATAATAATAATAATAATAATAATAATAATGATAAAAATAATAATAATAATAATAATAATAATAATAATAATAATAATAACAACAACCTTAGAGGCCCGAGGTTATGTATTGACGAGAAAAATTTTGTAATATTGTTAAAAAAAAATATATATCACTTTCACTAATTCTCTTCTACGGTAATTTTTCATACGTGTTTCGTATTTTGAAAATTGAATGTGCAAAGTATGAAATTTACACTGGACTTTCTTTATTGGAGATTAAACTCAAGGACCAGATAAGCAGCTCTTAAACTAAAATAAAGTCAAGTAAGATGATCGACAACAAATTTCCAGTATATCAGCTATCAGCTTTATGTCTATCTCTTAAATGGTTAATTTGAGTAAATATATAATGGACTAGTAACGGCTTAAATGATATATATATATATATATATATATATATATATATATATATATATATATATATATATATATATGTATATATATATATATATATATATATATATATATATATATATATATATATATGTATATATATATATATATATATATATATATATATATATATATATATATATATATATATATACACACAAATACACACACCATGATATATATATATATATATACATATATACTGTATATATATATATATATATATATATATATATATATATATATATATATATATATACAGTATATATGTATGTATATATATATATATATATATATATATATATATATATATATATATATATATATATATATACCAGTAAATGGTTTCCAAAATAGGTGTTTACTCACACATATATGCACATAGTATATATAAGGGGCTAACAATAAAAAAACCTTAAGTACTTTAAAGCTCACCTTCGAGCAATTTATCTTTCTCCTCTTCCTTCCTGTACATTAGCATAGGCAAACATATCCGCCCTCCCCTTTCACAGTCTCCTTCCGCCTATACATTGTACGTCAACCACCCACCACATGAATATAAGGAAAAGGAGAAATGCGTAGGGGGGGGGATTATAATTGGGAGGGGGAGTAGGTAGGATAAGGGGGTCCAGGAAGAGACTGAAAGGAGCCCTCTTTAAAGACAATGAGTTTGCCATACTCGAGCTCCCGTCTTCGAAGTAGTTTAGTCATGAAATATTGGGATATTAATCTTTCCGAGCGTCAAGAGAAAACACACCCCCCCCCCTCCCCCATCACACACACACACACACCTCCACATCCCTATCACCCATCCTACTGCTTCAAGCGAATTTTCTTTGCTCAGACAGTCTTTCCTTTACTCGTTAAAATTCTCGTTTTTATATAAGGCGTTTGTCTCTCATTTCTACCTTCTACTCTAAATATCTGTCTTTGTTATTCCCATCACAAAACCTTTATCTCTATCTCTTCCTCTTATACCATTTACAAAAGATATAATCTCTGTCTCTCTCTCTCTCTCTCTCTCTCTCTCTCTCTCTCTCTCTCTCTCTCTCTCTGCCTTCTACTATCTCGCTATATCTCTCTTTGTTATTCCCATCACAAAACCTTTATGTTTATCTGACTAATACCCTTTCCAAAAGATATATTCTCTCTCTCTCTCTCTCTCTCTCTCTCTCTCTCTCTCTCTCTCTCTCTCTCTCTCTCTCTCTCTCTTGTTATTCCCATCACAAAACCATTATCTTTACCTTTCTCTTATACCTTTCCAAAAGAATCTCTCTCTCTCTCTCTCTCTCTCTCTCTCTCTCTCTCTCTCTCTCTCTCTCTGCCTTCTACTATCTCGCTATATTTCTTTTTGTTATTCCCATCACAAAACCTTTATCTTCATCTCTTATACCCTTTCCAAAAGCTGCTCTCTCTCTCTCTCTCTCTCTCTCTCTCTCTCTCTCTCTCTCTCTCTCTCTCTCTCTCTCTCTCTCTCTCTCTCTCTCTCTCTCTCTTCTACTATCTCACTATATTTCTTTTTGTTATTTCCATCACAAAACCTTTATCTTTATCTCTTATACCCTTTCCAAAAGTCTCTCTCTCTCTCTCTCTCTCTCTCTCTCTCTCTCTCTCTCTCTCTCTCTCTCTCTCTCTCCTACTATCTCACTATATTTCTTTTTGTTATTTCCATCACAAAACCTTTATCTTTATCTCTTATACCCTTTCCAAAAACCTCTCTCTCTCTCTCCTCTCTCTCTCTCTCTCTCCTCTCTCTCTCTCTCTCTCTCTCTCTCTCTCTCATGAAGCCTTGTAAGCCCTTTTCTCTTTCTTCATCACTGTTAAATTCCCTCTTCGCCATCACTCCCTTCTCTTAGCTATCTCTCTCCCTCTCTTCATTACTCCTCATAGATCGTTAGGCCTGGCTCTTCCCAGAGGCTTATCGTGCCTTCTATAACCCCCCCCCCCAACTTCATTCCAAGAGCAAATTGCCGAATGAGGGAGACAGGTGGATTAACCGGCAGACAGCAACCCTTAATTATGGTGATTTCGAAAATGACGGAGTCGACGCCTCAAACGACTTGGAGACTCTTCATTGATTTATTCGTTAGTTTAAACTGGCGTTGCAGCATCACCGGTCATCGACGCCGGGCTTAGAGATGAAAAAGTACAGTTGGCTTAAAGATTTCCGGTACACTGACGTCTCCTTTGCTTAAGGTAGTGTGTACCAGAATTAGTGAAGCCAACTGTACCTGGGACTTTCTTACCCTCTTTACCACTATAATCAATATTTTCATATAATTACGTAATTAATAATTATCAGAAGAAACACATTATCAGATATGAAAACGTATTTGACAGTTATAAAGCCCGCTCGGGTTTTATTTTCCATTCTACTAATCGTATATTTTCCGAATGATTATTTTAATATTTTAAAATATTTTAATAATAATTTGAATAATTTCAAAAATAATAATTCAAACAATTTTAGCGATGATAATAATAATAATAATAATAATAATAATAATAATAATAATAATAATAATAATAATAATAATAATAAAATTACAGGTAATAATAATAGTACAATAATAATTTTAACGATGAAGATAATGATAATGATAATAATATTAAAGATAATAACAATAATCTTAAAAACAATAATTTAAATAATTTCAACGATAATTATGACAATAATAATAATTCTAATAAAGGAACAAAAAATTCATATATGTTTAATCCCACAAACTAAAACCGTGCACTGACAAAATACATTCATTATCTTCTTCATTTCCCGACTTGGAAATTGATGCGGATGATTCTGAAGTTTGAAGATGGAGATGATGTTTCCAAGTTGTCTGGATGATGACAAACGTCGTGGCAATAATAACTGTCATTGTAGCGAGGCGTCTTTATGATGATGGTGATTAGCTAATTGAGGATGTATTGTCATTTGCCGATGAGTTCATAATTGACGAAGATAAATGACGTCTGTTTCTTCTAGTGTGATTACATATTGACAATGGAATAGAAGTATTGGATGGATTTTACAATGCAGCGGACTTTTTTTTTTCTTTTTGCTTGGTTCAATTTCAATTGAGCAAAAATAAAATTAAATACAGATACATTATTTTCATAGGACTTAGTTCACGAGACGAAAACAAATTTATCCTCATAAAACGTAATTCGAGACGAAAACAAACTGATCGGAACGATGATTTCATAGCATATTAACAACTACAACTCCAAAAATAATATAATTTTCATTATTCTTTAATCAAATTAAATACAGATACATTATCTTCATAAACTTAGTTCAAGAGACGAAAACAAACTGATCGAAACGATGGTTGTATAGTATATTATTAACAACTACATCTCCAAAAATAGTATAATTTTCATTATTTTTAATCAAATTAAATACAAGTATATTATCTTCATAAAGCATAGTTCAAGAGACGAAAACAAACTGACCGAGAGGATGATTGTATATTATATTATTAACGACTCCATCTCCAAAAATAGTATAATTATCATTACTTCTTTCATCAAATTAAATGCAAATACATCATCTTCATAAAATTTATTTCAAGAGACAAAAACAAACTGATCGAGACAAATATTGCATAGTATATTATCAAAAACTACATCCCCAAAAATAGTATGATTTTCATTATTCTTTAATCAAATTAAATACAGATAATTTACATTATCTTCATAAAACTTAGTTCAAGAGCCGAAAGCAAATTTATTGAGATGAATGCATAGCATATTATTAAAATTTACATCTCCAAAAACAGTATAATTTTCATTCTTTACTCAAA
>NC_090734.1:139532136-139537136 GCF_036898095.1 Palaemon carinicauda
AGCTTGCTTATTACTGTAATATAACGACAGCTATATATATATATATATATATATATATATATATATATATATATATATATATATATATATGGTTTCGACTGAATAGGCAGGGGTTTGAATCTCTGCCCAGCCAGAAGCTATTACCATGAATTAATTCCAGTGGATATATATTCCCAAGATAAAATTCGGTATCAAATGCCATTGTGGTTGATATTTAATATATTTTTATATACATGTACTGTATATATATATATATATATATATATATATATATATATATATATATATATATATATATAGATAGATAGATAGATAGATAGATAGATGGATAGATAGAGTAGTTTTGCGTTCTAGTACCTATAAAAGAAAAAAAAAAAAAAACCGCCCCAAATTTTCCGCTTATAAATGCCCGGAAACGAATGCTAATTGCAATTTACATGCATGATTAGAGTGTAAACGACACAAATGATAGATTTCCGTGGATGACTAGCTTATCTTTTATTTGCTAATCTATGTAGCAGGCTGAACTGATTCCACCAATGGGAACCCTCTAAAAGTTGATTTCAAAAGATCAAGGTTTACTGCTGCTGTAAGTTTCTTATTTGTGCAACATCCACAAATCAGGAGTCTTTATAAGTAAAGAGATTTAATGCATTTATCACTTAATCAACGCGTAAGAGTTTTGAACTTTCAATTATCCAGCGAAAGGTAATAAATTACAGTCAAATTATTAAGCCTGGAATAACTTGAAGGCAAAGGTCTACATAAAAAGTTAATCTCTTATTCAACTTATATTTTTCATCTTAATGATGAAAGAAAAGTATAACTGTATAAATTCAAATAACGATATAATTCGTATAATGAATTTGGTACAATAAAAGTACTTTTCTCTAAACTGAGAAATAAAGACTTGCCAATATACAAAATCCATCGTTAGTCACTTCATACTGGGTATGAACATAAAGTATAAATCATGAGAACTTGTTCTTATGTTTTTAGAGTTTTATTTTCAAGTTAGAAATGGGCCTTTCAAACCAAACCTAAAAGGAAATCACTCTGGCTGACAGTATCTATTTAATTCCATGATAAAACACAATTAATCACACCAACATTAACGCAGGTATTTCTTCATCGAAAATGGAAACTAAAGAATATGTTTTTATGTTGAACAGGCTGACATAAGCCTTTTTATAGTTAATATATAACATATCTGTTTTGCGTTGTTACTGTTTTTAGAACGATTTATCGTTAATTAAGTTTTTCTCATCATTTATTTATTTATTTCCTTATTTCATTTCCTCACTGGGCTATTTCTCCCTGTTGGAGCTCTTGGGCTTATACCATCTTGCTTTTCCAACTAGGGCTGTGGCTTAACTAGTAATAATAATAATAATAATTAGATTTTTGGATTACAAACGTACGTGCTCTTCCACACACAGGAAATTACAATAGCTCAGAAATGATCGTTCAATATAGCAGGCAGTAATTTTATTATTCTTATAACATAATCATTTACTCCAAGTGACCTTCAGAAATCAAATACGTCATAAATCATTCGATGCAGCCAACCGACATAGTGTCTGATGCCTGTGGCAATAGATCACCAAGTTTAGGATTAAGACCGAGTAAATGGAAGTGTTTAAACCTGACGAAGAAGTTGATTCAACAATTCTCAACAGAAATTCCTCTATTTCTGTATCTGAATTGCTGACGGGTTTAATTAACTAACGCGATTATAAATCAAACAGAGAAGTCAAAGATAGCCACAGACCGAACTTCGTTTTTTTTTTTTTTTTTTTTTTTTTGGTAATAAGATTAATTTTTCAATGGAAAGGAATTTTCTTAAATTGTAACCTTTATAAAGTAAATTAATTAATAAAATCATAATGTTGAAATATTTCTACATATCTAAAATTAAACATAATCAAAGCAACCCATCATTTAATAGGACAAATGACAGATATGATTCAAATATTAAAATGAATATGTTCATTTGGTTCATGACATTAACTCAGCCGCAATCTTCATGCTGTTAAACATATACAAAAGAATTATAATTATGTTTAATGCTATTACTGTTGCGATATATACGCGTAACAACTGTTCCTCAGTTTATTATAGTCTAAATATAATTAGCTATTTGATATCTGTCTGCAGATACTTGTTCTTGTTCTCCTTCAAACAAGTTGATTTTATTGGCGATAAGATGTAAAATATAATAACTCTTCCTATCATGAACATCAAAATATTATTTAAGAGAGAGGCAAACATTGCAATTGCCATTATCATTACTTTATTACACAACATACAAAATATCTTCCTCTGGCAAATATGCTCATTATAGACTTATAATTGCAAGTACATGCTTATTTCTCTTTTGTTTACCGGTGACTAGCAAATTATACAGTCTTATTAACGGTAAGTAAAAGTGACATCTAGCAGCTATATATTTTCTCAATACGAATTACTAATATATTAATTTCGTACAATAATGAGATTCAAGTGGGTAAACGTATATCTGAAAAATTAAAATAACCGCGCAATTTATTTACCAATGAAATAATGCTGTACAGTATTTGAAAAGTACATGTATATATATGCATTATTCTTCTAATAATAAAAAGGTAAAACAAAGATACATATATACATACAGTATATACGTACACACACAAATATAATATATATATATACTGTATATATATATATATATATATATATATATATATATATATATATATATGTATATATATACTGTATATATATTTATATTTATATATACACATACTATATAATGCACATGTATTGAGAGAGAGAGAGAGAGAGAGAGAGAGAGAGAGAGAGAGAGAGAGAGAGAGAGAGAGAGAGAGAGAGAGAATGTGATCACCAAAAGCCAAACATTTGTAATGTACGTACACTTAGCTAAAGTCGCGGCCGCTGATGAATACGTCTCAGATAATTTTGAAAGGTCTGTGGATCTCCCCTAACATAGCGCCAGCCAGTTCACATATCTGCTGGGTTCAAGAAAAAGTGTGGCCAGCAACCTGGACCATTCTATCTCGGACCTCTCATGTGGAAAAATTCATATGAAGAAATATAAAGTATACATTCAGGTAAGTGTGTATACAGTAGTATAGTATGTAGAATGGAACAGAAAATTTACAGTTTCAGAAATTATATGGCCTTTCACTAGCGTGTGATTCAAGTCTTTCTATGCCAGTCTATAGCGGTAAACTTTTTTAGTTCGTCAATCCATCGTCTTCTCTCCCTACCCCTGTTTCATTTGCAGTCTCTAGGGATCCATTTTGTTATTCTTTATGTCCATCTATTATCTGTTATTCTTATTTTATGTCCTGCCCACGTCTATTTCTTTTTCTTACATGTTAGAATATCCTCTCTTTTAGTTTGCTCTCGTAGCTTTGTTGTTCTTCTTCTATCTCTTAATGTTATATATATATATATATATATATATATATATGTATATATATATATATAATATATATATATATATATATATATATATATATATATATATATATATATATATATATATGCATATGTGTGCACACTTGCGTGCCTGCGCACATTACATTAAAAACTGGGAAAATTTGCATTTTCTATTGACAATTATATTAAACTTCAAAAAAAAACAAATAGTTCATGAATTATCATTCTTCCTGGAATTCATGCATACTATCTATCACACACACACATACACACACACGCACACACACACTCGCGTAACATCCACTTACGAGATATACGACCTACGGATGCACGCACACACCTCGTAAGCCTTGTTACGCCGTCACTATAAATCGCAGCGCTCATTACGCGTAATTACAACACATACATTCTCATTCTATATTAATCTGACTTAATTATCTTCTATTTAGCAATTGGGCTCCCAGCTAATAATATATTAGACAGGAATCCTTAACAAAGACCGAGGTTGCTGCTGCTACGTCCCTCCAAACCCCTCCGCCACCCTCCAATACTCCCTCCCCCTTTTCCTTTTTAGGTCCGCATGAGGTAAATTAATTTTCTAATTATCGCTGTCGGATTTTTTTCTTTTTGTTATGGTAATATTTAGAATTGATTGGGTGACCTATGGACAGACAAAAATAGGTTCTCCTTTAAGCCAGAGATTTATTCTTTTTATTATTTTTTTTTTTACTTTCTCTAAATATCGACAAGAGGAAATGATTATCTCCAAACATGAACTGACTCTGAAATGCATTACATCAGATTTATAAATATTTTTTTTAATTATTATTATTATATTATTATTATTATTATTATTATTATTATTATTATTATTATTATTGTTAATCCGGACGTCAGAAGGTAATTTGTCAGAACCGTTTACTTCAGGTAGAAAGTTTTTTTTTTATATAAACTTCGGTAAAAGAAAGTACACTATGCAAGAGAGAAATATTTGTGTCATGCCGTGCTAATAATATACAAGATCTCAAGCCCGATAGTATGTATCTTTATCAAGGCGGATAAAACATGCATAAAGTGAAGTTTGAGCACACACACGCGCGCGGTCTAACGGACCTGATAATCAAGCGCTACCATGATTATACGCCAATAAATAAATAAACTAACACAGACATATATACTTACATACGGAACCGTGTGTATATAGTCACGAAAGAAAAGAATTAAAATTTGAATGGAGCTGGTACTTTCCTTCCAATGGCATCATCAAATTAACCTAAAAAAAAAAAAAAAAAAAAGGATGATTGATTGGTTGATTGGTTTAAAGTTTTCAGGCATCCTAAAAAAGGATGAAATGACTAGCGTACATCAAGTTTTCATCTTTTCTTTTGTGGCTTGGTGCATACTTATGTTTATATCACGTTAAACCTGTTATTAATCTTACCATCCATACATGCAATACACATTTTATATATATATATATAATATATATATATATATATATATATATATATATATATATACATATGTATATATATACACACATATATATATACATA
>NC_090734.1:139562506-139570006 GCF_036898095.1 Palaemon carinicauda
AATACTTAATTTCCAAAACTTCGAGACCAACAACGTTATCACTGAAGGAGCAAAGTGGGTCTCGTCAGTGACCAACAGAAAAAGCAAGACGGCATTGGCCCATAGGGTTGTTGTGGCCTGATTGGTTACGTCTCTGCCTGGTGTTTGCCAGACGGGGGTTCGAGTCCCGCTCAGACTCATCAGTGCCTTTAGCGTCTGCAACCCTACCATCCTTGTGAGCTAAAGTTTTCGGGGTTTGGGGGAGCCTATAGGTCTCTCTGCCGAGTCATAAGCTGCCATTGTCTGGCCCTCCCTGGAGAGGGGGCATGGGCGCTGATCACATAATATATATGGTCTGTCTGTAGGGCATTGTCCTGATTGCTAGGGCAATGTCACTGTCCCTTGCCTCTGCCATTCATGAGCGACCTTTAAACCTTTAAGTCTTTAGAAATTCCATTGGGCAGAGCGTGGGATAAGCAACCTCACACTGAAAATAATTGCAGAAAAGTGCAACACCTCTTGGTTTCATCCATTCTAAGGATAGGGCCATGTAGGTTCAAAATACTTATATATGCAGATGTACTATCTGAAATTTGAATTTACGTCATACTCATTTGAATACTCTACCAGAAGATAATTGTATTTTTTACAACATAATAAATCTCAATAATATATTAAAGTTTGTAAACTAAATAATTACTTAATTATAAAGCCCAAACGCCATAAATTCGCTGATTGATATTTACACAATATGCAAATGTGAATTCTAACAGGAAATATAGATTTGAAAAATATTCATTAACGAAAAGTACATTAACGCATCTCTGAATTTACATATCAATGCATGGAATAAAGGTAACAAATCTACTACTAATATCACCTAGAGATAATTTAATATACATTTGATGTATGCTTTTTAAAGGTATAATATTAATTCATCACCAACCATATATCGTGATTAGTGGACAGGTTAGGTAAGTCAAATGACATTGGCTAGGGTCATTCACCTTCGGTATTACGTTGCTATTCGGAAGAGTAAGGATACCTGAAGTCACATTGATGTGATTTAAAATGTTAAGAGGCTATATGAAATATAAACTTTCACATATAAATAGAAATGTATTATATGCATCCATAACTGTTGGGATCTAAGCCTAAAGCAAAACGGAAATAAGAAAATACAAAGATATAATTATAGCCAGTGAAATTAAAATAAATAATAAAACAGTTCCTTGCTGTTAATAATCTTATAACAAACTTTACCTCCTAATAACGACTTTCCATTTGAGTAAACAATCTTAAGTCAGTCGTAAAAACCCTCGACACAAGATACTACCATCTTAAATCCAATCTCACATCTCTAAGTAATCAATCCCTGAATGCCTCAAAGAGAGCTAATCACCTCATATCTTCAATTTAGGGGGTTCAACTAATAATAAAAGACACCTTCCGTCGAAAGGTGAGATGAAACAAATGATATCTGACCTTATAATTGTATCTGCAGTCGAGTCATTCGATATAAATCATACTTAAGTGAGAATGGGAGGAAATATTGTGTGACTAGGAGAGACACAGAAGCGGTAGTTGGTATTTACATTACTTCTACTCTCAATATATCAAATTCGTGAGCATGCATACACAGTCAGTGTCAAGGTCTATAGGATACGTAATCTATTATTCCATAGACCTTAGTTCCAGTAGATGGTCTACGATAGCAAGTAACAGCCAGGTCAGGCAAAATCGTATGGCTAGAATCAGCATTTACAAAAGACGTGCAAAGAAATTGAAGGTAAATTATTAATGAAGCGATTCAAAGTATAAAAATCGTAATGTGATATATATATATATATATATATATACATATATATATATATATATAAATTGCGTGTAACTAACAGAAACCTCTCTCTCTCTCTCTCTCTCTCTCTCTCTCTCTCTCTCTATATATATATATATATATATATACACAGTATATATGCTGTATATATACACATATACAAATACACACACACATATATATATATATAATGTGTGTAACTTTATTTAACAGTAATATCTCTCTCTCTCTCTCTCTCTCTCTCTCTCTCTCTCTCTCTAAGCTGAAAACCCCTTTTCCGCTCCTTCCACCAAAGGCAGGGCAAGGCCAGACAACAGGCAACCCGTTTCTCTCGCGTGTATGCCATAATACGAAGTCAAATTAATAGCAGGTCGGCTATTAAAGCCATTAAGCGGAATCCTCATCATCGGACGGAAATGACATGTCAGTAAAGTAATATTTTACCCACTAAGAGCTTTCTTTCTCCTCTACCCCCCCCCCCCTCCCCCCACTTCCCCGAGTCTTCTGTTTCCTCGGCACTATCATCTTATCCCTCCTTCCTATACTCAGTCCTCGTAATAACCAAGATTCACGATTTATAATTTGATAAGCAAATATATAAGACAAGGGTAATGTTGATGCTGAAGGTCATAAACCTACATGAGAGAGAGAGAGAGAGAGAGAGAGAGAGAGAGAGAGAGAGAGAATTTCTTAATTGATTTTCACCCGTGTCCACTTTTCGTAGGCATACGTAAACACAGAAGATTCAACGATGCATACCTCTTTCTTGTGAATTATTCGTACAATTAATTTACAGAGAGAGAGAGAGAGAGAGAGAGAGAGAGAGAGAGAGAGAATCTCTTAATTGATTTTCACCCTTGCCCGCTATTTGGAAGCATACGTAAACACGAAAGACTCAAAGGTATAAGAGAGAGAGAGAGAGAGAGAGAGAGAGAGAGAGAGAGAATCTCTTAATTGATTTTCACCCTTGCCCGCTATTTGGAAGCATACGTAAACACGAAAGACTCAAAGGTATAAGAGAGAGAGAGAGAGAAGAGAGAGAGAGAGAGAGAGAGAGAATCTCTTAATTTGATTTTCACCCTTACCTGCATTTTGGAAGCATACGTAAACACGAAAGATTCAAAGGTATAAGAGAGAGAGAGAGAGAGAGAGAGAGAGAGAGAGAGAGATCTAATTCTATTCACCGCTGATTCATCTTTATAATTGTAAAATATTAAAATATTGAATATAATCATATGGTGCCTGCATAATTTTCTACGCACTTTCCGACCCATTTACATCATTCATCGTCACTTACCGAATCCTTAATTCTATATATTCTATTTTGACCAGCTGTTTCTTTTAATTAAGGAACATTTGTCTTCACATGATTAATGACAGGCTTTAATAAATATATTTTACAGGAATTTCATTCCCTATATTTTGCGATAATCAGACCATTTAAAACAATATTCATAAATGATAAGAACATGTTAAATTATTTCTTTTCCTTTTTCCTCTCAATTCCAGTGATGTATATAAGTGAATATCGAGTAAATATTCAAGTCTCTCATCTCAAAATGAATGTATAGAAAAAAAAAGAACGGGCTCATGATTATCAATATGAATTAAACATACGATAAACAAATTTATTGTGACATATACGTCACCTAATATATGAGCAAATAGAATTAATACTCTCATATCTATCCCATTACAAATTATTCATCCATTTTATTATATTCGCTTTCGTGGACGCCTTTTTTTCCTTTATCATTTATTCTACTTTTCTACTTATTCATTTATTCTACATATTAACGAATCCTGGGTAACACCTGCCTGATACGTGAAGTTTAATTAGGTTTAGTATTTACATAAGAAAACAATTTGATAGAGATTGTAAAGTACATGTTTATTGCCAGTAATTACACCGATAAACACGAGTGACATCAGCCTTTTTGTATCATAATATGCTAAAAAGTATGCGCTACTTGGAAATGCTAATGAAGTTTATAACTTGAAAGGGAAGCTAATCTCTCATTTTTTTATTCTGAGATACTCTAACAGAATAATTTCTTCTTGTTTTTCTTTACTCTAACAGAATTTTTTTTTCTTTTTTTTTTTTTACTATAACAGATTTTTTTTACCCCCCCCCCCCAACATATGGCAAAATTTTTACGATCACGGCAGTTTTATTTCTGGTTATTGTTTTGCTTTATGTTTCAGAACTTATCCATCATAATTTTGGCTAACCAAAGTCTTATATATCACTGTAACCTCTATTTTTCTGTGCAAGTTGTTTTATTTCATAATTCTGATATTCTATTTGTAGTATAATAATGTTTATTTTCATGATTCGCAGGTACTATTCAGTGTGATTCAACAGCAACGGTATCCCCTTGCAACAAATATGCTATGCGAAACAATTACTAATGTTACATAAAAATTATATCTACTATTACCTGAAATGCGCCAACATCAGCTATATTGCTATGCCTGAGAAGGTTTAAAAAATTATGAAGTTACGATAAGAGCTTTTGTTTTGTTTTAACTCTGCTTTTAACATAAAATCAGAATTTGTTATCAATAACTCATACGACAATTAATGTCCTTATTTGAGAGAGAAAGAGAGAGAGAGAGAGAGAGAGAGAGAGAGAGAGAAGGTCACTTAAAAATTCCGAATACTACAGTTTTTTAATGTAATATATATATATATATATATATATACATATACAAATATATATATATATATATATACATATATATGCACAATATATATATATATATATATATACACACACACATTTATATTCACGGATTACAAATACAAATAGTAAAGACAAAAAAAAATCCATCACATGATTATAGCAATGAAAAATTATAGATTTTTTCTAGTGTAAATCACACTGTTCCTATAACACTATTCTAGGCCGTTATAATATTTCTCCTAGTACACGAAGACTCTTATCATCCATCATGAGTTCGTTAACGCAAAAATATGCATTGTGGCCCTTGACTATTAAGTGGCATACGAAGTTATTATCCTTGGCTGTTATAAAGCATATCGGGGACTCCGTTTTATTGCTCAGATAAATTGTTTAATTGAAAATATGAGGTGGGTTATAGCTTACGGTTTCAATGAATTTCGGGAATCTAACAAAGCACTTATCCCAATTAGGGGACGAAATTGACATGCAATTGAAACACGCACGCATGCAAATTTAACTAACGCACACGATAAAAACACACATATATGAACGTATGCCAGCATACATGTACAAACCAAGAATAATGGAAACAAAGCAAAACGCACACGCAAAAAAACACATACATATAAACATGCTTATGCACACGTGTATGCACCTAACAGCGTACATACTCACGAACATATAAACTGACTAATAAAAGTCCACAATACTGCATAGCAATGACAAACAATTACAAGACAAAATTACTTTTGTCAGTGAATACAAAATGAACTTAACTAGGAATTATCAAAACTGAATAACAATGACCCAGAGACCAAATGCAGGTAATTGGCGTTCATTAAATATAAAAAGCAGCGTAACTTAAATTTTCGCTCGTAACAAAATTTCAATTTAATTTAAACGAATATATTTTTCATTCTTGAAGTGTTAATACTATAGAATGCTAAGTGTTATGGAAGCAGTGTGGTCACTTCGTGAATCAGACCACCTCTTTTAAAATAAATAAATAAATGTTCCATAGAATTCTACTCATATCAAATTTTATTTTCAAAACGTCTGACAAGAAAATCAAACCAAAAACCTTTCCCAGGTTTAACATCGACAAGAAAAGAAAATGAAAATAAATTTAAACGACGAATCAAATAGAAATGCCGACAAATGACTAACCCCCTTTCCTTCAAAATATCTAGCGTATGATCTTGAATAAGGAAAAAATAAACCGAAAGACATTTAATACTTTTTCCAAATCATCTGGAAAACATTGAAATAAAATACAGAAGATATCGTAAGTTTCCTCCAAGGAAAAATCTCAACTTCACTGCATACTGTTACAAATTGGTTGTAAAAAACGGTAAAAATCCAGGAATAAATGTTGCCACGTATTTACCGTTTTAAAAACGGATATATTGGCGTTAAGGAATGATAATACGGTCACCAACCCGTAAAAGATAATAACTAAGTGGGGTAAAAATTACGGTCGCCTGTATTTTACTGAAATACGGCTGAGAATAGTATATTTTCAAGGAGAATTTCCAATTAAAATTACGGCTTTTTTTTAACAGTGTAATAACATTACTAAGATGGGGTAATAGGGAATGTTAGTCATACTCCTAACCCACTTTTAATAGGACCAATTGGGGGGGGGGGGGGGGGGAATTTGGTCTTACTTCTGGTGTCAGGAAAAAAAATCCTAAGAGGTATCGTTATCCGGGCCCCTTTAATACCCCCAATAGATCCTACTTCTAACGACAGAAAAATAAATCCTAAGAGGTATCGTAATCCCCCTCCCCCTTTAATACCCCCAATAGATCCTACTTCTAATGACAGAAAAATAAATCCTAAGAGGTATCGTAATCCCCCAGCACTAATATTCCCCAATTGATCCTACTTCTAACAACAGAAAAAAAAACATCCTAAGAGGTATCGTAATCCCCCTATTAATAACCCCCAATTGATCCTACTTCTGAGGACGGAAAAATAAATCCTAAGAGGTATCGTAATCCCCCTATTAATAACCCCCAATTGATCCTACTTCTGAGGACGGAAAAATAAATCCTAAGAGGTATCGTAATCCCCGAGCATTAATATCCCCCAAATTGATCCTACTTCTAACAACAGAAAAAAAAAAAAACATCCTAAGAGGTATCGTAATCCCCCTATTAATAACCCTCAATTGATCCTACTTCTGAGGACAAAAAAATACATCCTGAGAGGTATCGTAATCCCCCTCCCCTTTAATACCCCCAATAGATCCTACTTCTAACTACAGAAAAATTAATCCTAAGAGGTATCGTAATCCCCCTATTAATAACCCCCAATTGATCCTACTTCTGAGGACAGAAAAATAAATCCTAAGAGGTATCGTAATTCCCCAGCATTAATATTCCCCAATTGATCCTACTTTTAACAACAGAAAAAAACATCCTAAGAGGTATCGTAATCCCCCTATTAATAACCCCCAATTGATCCTACTTCTGAGGAAAGAAAAATACATCCTGAGAGGTATCGTAATCCCCCTATTAATAACTCTCAATTGATCCTACTTCTGAGGACAAAAAAATACATCCTGAGAGGTATCGTAATCCCCCTCCCCCTTTAATACCCCCAATAGATCCTACTTCTAACGACAGAAAAATAAATCCTAAGAGGTATCGTAATCCCCCTATTAATAACCCCCAATTGATCCTACTTCTGAGGACAGAAAAATAAATCCTAAATGGTATCGTAACCCCATCACCTTAATACCCCCAATAGATCCTACTTCTAACGATAGAAAAGAAATCCTAAGAGGTATCGTAATCCCCCCCCAGTATTAATAGCCCCCAATTGGTCCTACATCTGATGAAGAAAAAAAAAATCCTAAGAGGTGTCGTAATCCTGCAGCCAGTCTTCGCAGGATGTCTGTCGGATGGCGTGTCAAAGCGACATCAACCCTTCCGCGCAAGTGGCCTGTGAGGAAGTACCTCAGACACGAGGGACTCGGTCATCAGCCATTGT
>NC_090734.1:139572506-139575006 GCF_036898095.1 Palaemon carinicauda
AATAAATATACGTAAAAGGCCCTTCTGACTAACGGCATTTGTTACTGAATTATTTTACCCGTATTTTTAAAGGCTATTGTGTAGTTATCAAATATGAAAAGATAATTAAAACACTTTGAATACAGAGACTGATTCTGATCTTGACCGCTATCCCAAAGACGGTATCTCACCATAAAATAAAATAAGGTACATTCTCAGTAGCCCAGGTTGTTAATAAGATGTGGTAACCAAATTCATTATTTTTTCATAAGGAGAGAGAGAGAGAGAGAGAGAGAGAGAGAGAGAGACAGACAGACAGAGAGAGAGAGAGAGAGAGAGAGAGAGAGAGAGAGAGAGAGCACACAGTATTTAGCAAACCCATTTAGGAAATTTTACTAAGTTAACAGCTCTCTTCCTGGCCTATAGCAAAACAGGAAAACATCTAGTATAAATTTACGACAATGTCAATATGGGAAACGGATGCACTAATAAACAAACGCAGGACGTCCGACGGAGGCAGCTCACTCACTAATAATGAGGTTATAGATTACATCAAATCTCGTGTATTTTACATGTACTATTTCCTTTGAGTCAAAATTTAATCTAGATATATTAATAAGCACTAAAAAACATAATGGAATCTAAATACTTTTATAAGCACTAAACACATATAATGGTATCTTAATACTTTTATAAGCACTAAACGCATATAATGGAACCTAAATACTGTACTTTTATAAGCACTAAACACATAATGGAACCTAAATACTTTTATAAGCACTAAACGCATATAATGGAACCTAAATACTTTTATAAGCACTAAACACATATAATGGAACCTAAATACTTTTATAAACACTAAACACATATAATGGAACCTAAATACTTTTATAAGCACTAAAAACATATAATGGAACCTAAATACTTTTATAAGCACTAAACACATATAATGGAACCTAAATACTTTTATAAGCACTAAACACATATGGAACCTAAATACTTTTATAAGCACTAAACACATATAATGGAACCTAAATACTTTTATAAGCACTAAACACATATAATGGAATCTAATACTTTTATAAGCACTAAACACATATAATGGAACCTAAATACTTTTATAAGCACTAAACACATATAATGGAACCTAAATACTTTTATAAGCACTAAACACATATAATGGAACCTAAATACTTTTATAAGCACTAAACACATATAATGGAATCTAATACTTTTATAAGTACTAAACACACATTTACGCATAAAATTCACAAGATCACGTGATGTTCAATTGCAAAACAATAACCAAGGAAAAATCAAAATGGTGAATCCTTATGAATCCATTTATTTTCCAGACATCATCTGGAGGAAGATATCATGAAAGACAAAACTAGTAAAGATTCATTGTTTTAACTGTTAATTGTTTATACATACACAGAGGTATATACATACATACATACAAACATACACACATATACATATGTGTGTGCGTACACACATTTAATATATATATATATATATATATAGATATCATGAAAGAGACAAAACTAATAAAGATTCATTGTTTTAGCTGTTAATTGTTTATACATACACAGAGGTATATACATACATACATACAAACATACACACATATACATATGTGTGTGCGTACACACATTTAATATATATATATATATATATATATATAGATATCATGAAAGAGACAAAACTAGTAAAAATTCATTGTTTTAGCTGTTAATTGTTTGTACATACACAGAGGTATATACATACATATATACAAACATACACACATATACATATGTGTGTGCGTACACGCATTTAATATATATATATATATATATATATATATACACACACACACACACAAACATTACATATATACAACAACAACGATAACAAATGCAGCCGTTTCTAGTCCACTGCATGACAAAGGCCTCAGACATATCCTATTTCAGGTCTGAGGTTAAGCCAGTTTTCATCACCACGATGGGCAGTGCAGATTGAAGATAGTGGGAGATTTTCGTCTGATCACATATAGCAAACCAACCTAATATAAGTGTCCCTGACTACTAAAGCTTTGCTGATCATGGTGGTACAAATAATAAATGTACATTACAAATACATATAATTTCGTTAATAAATGTAAAATAAATAATTTTTCAATGTATTTACAATTTCCTGGCATTTCAAAACAAGAACGAGTTTAAGAGGCCACTAAACCAATTGAATCTACCTTTAAAACCTAAAAACACCGTTTAAAATATTTAATAAGATTTGTATCTTCAGTGTGCCATACGTTGCACAATGAAAACAGTGCAATTTCTCTTTGCAGCTTCCACATTTCTTTTGTTAATAATACTTAAATGTTCACCCTTTAAAACAAATGTCTCGTTAATGCAATGTTCCAAATCTTCTTTTATTAGTTTCATGCTTCTTTCAGTGCATATTTCTGCCAATTGATTGGGACATTCTAAAAAGTCTTACCTGGCTGTCAAAGAGCTGTTATATTAAAGAAATACGA
>NC_090734.1:139580006-139585006 GCF_036898095.1 Palaemon carinicauda
ATAATTATAATAATAATAATAATAATAGTCGTGCAATTCAATCTCCAAATAATACTTGCCTTTTAAAGGAGCTAAAATTATTATACTTGTTTAAGAATAAGCAAAAACGAGCTTGAAATGTAAAAAAGAGAAAAAAACTTTAATACGAAACGACGAAGTAAACGCTATAATTAAACAAAAATTACAAATGATATATATTGATAAGCAGTTAAAAAATAAAAGAAAGATACACGATTCCATTTCGACGGCGAAAGCACAAATCTGAATTAATGTAACTCATATGTAAAAATAAAAACAAAAGATACAAGATACATAAGCGACTAACACTAAAATCAAATCTATTGTTTACTGTTATGTAATACTATGACTAAATTACCAGCTGCATAACTAGTCACAAAGAATAAATACGTAGAGGATCCTTACGCATCCTGTGCGTAAGGTTAAGAAATGCATCTCTTTTGTTTATTTACGGTAATTGCCCACACTGTCTTCCTACACTTCAATTTAAACCAATTATATACGCAGAGAAACAATACCATTTCTCACCCGCCATTGTATGGCACTTAGTTTAAGCGGACTTGGGCAACGGGGGAAGAGAGAGAGAGAGAGAGAGAGAGAGAGAGAGAGAGAGAGAGATATTGGATGTAGTTATAAACGAGAATAAAGTTTAAATAAGGGAAAATACAAATGTAAATACGGTGAAAATAATATCGCGAAAGGAAGATATAATTTAATAATTCCATACAAAAGAGAGATGGAGAATGCAGGAACAGGGTGACTTAGAATGGTAAATTGTATGGTACCGCAGGTGAGATACCTACAGGTATCACGGCGTGAGAGAGAGAGAGAGAGAGAGAGAGAGAGAGAGAGAGAGAATGGGGCTCGAAAGAAAGAGTGGGTAGTAAGAAAAAGGAGGGGGAGGGGGCTATCAACTGAACTTGTTAGCTGGGTGATGGAGTGGTTGGTTGGGTTAGCTTTTTCCAAGTGCGGGGTGGCAATTATCTTATCTGTTATTAACTCCCGAACGGAAAGACAGTTGGAGAAAACCAGTGACAAACAGGTAGGCCCATTGTCAATCTCGCAAATAGCGTTTTCCCCTTTTTCTCATCATTTGTTTAGGTAATGAGTTTTATGTTAATTGGGGTTCGGCCCGGCTGAATGTTTACTTTAGTAATTACCGGCTGGTGAGGGCTCTCTCTCTCTCTCTCTCTCTCTCTCTCTCTCTCTCTCTCTGAGGTATCCGTTAACTAAAAGATAAGAGGAAGAGCTTCAAACCAACTCGAGCTCACTGCCCAGTTTTAACAATGAAAATAGAAAGGAAAAACTTACGTTTGATCTTAACGAAGACTATGACAGCTTCTGTTTATTTTCTTGACTTTTACGGCGGAGGAAATTTATCTTTGAGTGAACTTATGAGAGCGAAACAATTAAACTAATTAGAAGGTAGACGAGAAAAAAAAACTGCCTATTTGACATGTCGTAATGAATGCCTAGGCATGAATGCACGGTATGTGCACATGGGTTTATGGACGCAGTTACAGTACACAGGTGTATGCTGAGTCAAATTCATTTACTCATAGGTAAATGATATCATAGCACGTTGTGAGAGTTTAACCTCGCTTAACCATGTTCTTGAACAATGTATGATAGCTAAAAACAAATAATCAAATTCGAATAAGTGTTTATTCATTTAGAATGACACCGAACTGTTTTCATTTTAAATCACCAGAAAAATAAAACTTGTCTAGCCCTACTGAAACAATTTGTCTCAAGAAATATCCGGTGCCTCAAGAAATTTCATCAACAGGCTATGGAAATTAAGCTATTTCGTAAACAGATTCGACAAAAAACTAACATGAAACATTAATTCTGTACAAACATTAAATAACTAAATAATTTTTTTAATAAAAAACAATCAAGAATTTTTTTTCCTCAAAATATTAAAGGATAGCAAAGCCTGGTTGCTGAAGAAATTCTCTTTACAAATAAAGAAAAAAAAATCCATCGAAATTATTACGTAGATTCAAATGACCAACCTTTTATTTTACCCCTCGGGGTCTCGACGGCTGTTTTGAAAAATTCCTGCTCATTAGCGCACATTATGTGCTCTTAACGACGCCGGCACATTATCATCATTTTCTTTATTCGTTGCGTATTTATTGTTATGGGAGGATATTTAATTTATCTAATGGTGACGGATTGCTCCATTGTTGAGGGAATGATAGGGTTCGTGAGCTGCTATATAACAAAATGGGTCAAGGAGGGTGGGCGGATGGGCGGGTGAGGGCGTTATTTAATGGAAAAAATGAGAGGGAGACAAGAGGACCGGATCTCTTGAAGGGGGGAATGATCGTAAGGTGACGAAGATTGATAAAAAAAATCAGTGGGTGTGTGTTTGTTATGTATTGGAAAATTGTCAATCTTCACAGATATCATGTACAGTAAGTGAATTGAAAACTGAGAATTAAAACAACATACTGTAGTTCGTAACTTTTATAGAAGGAACAAAAACTATAATGAATGAAGTAGTTTTGTTAATTAAATGGAATTGCATTTTGTAATTTAATTCTAAACTTGGCGGTTATGACATTTTTTGAACGCTGTTGTTCTAATAAAACCAAGAGAGAGAGAGAGAGAGAGAGAGAGAGAGAGAGAGAGAGAGGGAGAGAGAGAGAGAGAGAGAGAGAGAGAGAGAGGAAGGTTAGTTGCCTTTGTTTAAGCTGAAAAATACAGATGTTGCAATTGTACATAGTTCAGTTATGTTTATTGGAACTTTCTTTTCATGGAAAAAAGTACAACATAAAACTCGTTTCATCTTTGTAATGCTTTACCCAGTCAAAAATTCACTTGCAAATGGATTTTTTTATAGGAATAGATTGTAGCTTCATGAACTCGCATAGACACAAAACCAAAGTAAATGAAGGTTGTAATGTCCAAAATAATTATACTACTACTGTTGATAATAAAAACAACAACAACAATAATAATAATAATAATAATAATAATAATTTCAAAATAATAATAATAATAATAATAATAATAATAATAATAATAACAACAATAATAATAATAATAATAATAATTAGATTACATCGAGAATCACAATGTTCATAACATCCCCATAAAAGTTCATTCAGTTATTGAAAGGAACCTTAAGTATGAAAATATATTCTAATTTAAAGGAAGCCACTTGAAACCAGAGCAGTGACAAAGGAAATGCGATAAAAATTAGGAGTCTTCGGAGTGAAACCCAAAAATTTAATTATCTTCTATAGTTTCCCATTCGCGCTACAAGACTAATTAAACAAACGCTCTTATGTCTTCGCGTCTTCTGTCTCGCTCTATAAATTAAGGCAGATAACTAGCAATTTGCCATATAAAAAAGTGACCATTGAAAGACAATTATGTTGTACATAAGCCTTGATTATTTTTAAGGACAAAAAATCAGTTAAATATACATGAGTCGAGAACTGATTTTATTTATTTTTCTCCAAAATTTTACAATTGAATTTTAATTCATATCATTTCTCTAATTACTGTACATAGATGTTTTCAGCCAAAAACTTCATTATTGAGTCAGCATTTTAAAATAATTATGAAGGAAGTCACCGCTGTACTGTTTCATCACTGCGACACCTACCCCACCCCCCGGATACTAACTTAGTACTTGTCTCAAGATTTCTGGTCCCACCCCCGATCCAGGACTGTAACTTGAAAGTTCAGACTGTTGAAATCAATAATAAGGTAATTGGGGTTGCAACCTTACACCCTAGAATAAGACTTTAGCGAACTCATACGGCTGTTCTCTTCTGTCAAAACCATCCAAAGCAGAAAAGGACGTAAACAGGAAGCCACTCCTGAAAAAAATACCCCATTTACATTTACTCCTCAACTCCCGAATGCTTAATTCTTTCACTTTGCGCATTTTTTATAAGCTCTGGTTCTCTGCAAAAGTTTAGAAATGAGGTTGCGTGCCTATTGACTTATATGCTGGCTGCGATTCACCACAGTCCTTAAACTTACAAGAATGTATCTTGTTACTATGAGTATAAAAAGGTACAACTAGAGGGGCATTCAGTAGAACGCAGACCTCCGCCGTAACAACTTATTTCTCGACCTTTTGCTTAATGCTGACCTTGACCTCTGACCTTAAAATGAATTACATGGCATGGATTTTCATACACGCAAATATGAACCAAGTTTGAAGTCTCTGTGACAACGATATCCAAAATTAGGGCTGATTACGTGAATTGGACATTTTGCTTGAACGTGACCTTGACCTTCCAAATTCTAATCATTTCCAGCTTTTTACATGAGAGTTAATCCCTGCAAGTTTCATTACTTTACGATTAAAATTGTGACTAGGAAGCTGTTCACAAACAAACAAACACACACACAAACAAACACAAACATAACCTTCTTCCAAATTCGTTGGCAAATGTAATAAGTTCCGCCACGGACCGCGTCATGCGATGAATGTAAAAATTATGAATAACTTAACGTTAACTTTAGATGTAATACTCTGAGTAAGTTACAGTATTCAAGAGGATATGATGATTAAAAACCAGATGCATATTATAAGAGATTATCTTGGGCTCTAACATAAATAAAAAAAATTCTACGAAAATTAATATTTTCCTAACCATGACAGAAGTGTGGTTTACGCTTTTTAATCCTTTTTTTTTTCAAGAGGTTTACGGAAGCCCCGACCCTCGTGTCTCTAAGTGTCTGCGAGTACTGTGAGGAATTATGTATGTAAGATGGCATGTAATTACAAGGCTTACCGTGTGGTCGTGGGTTCAACCACCGCACAAGAGAACTATATATTATTTCTCCGGCTCTTTCCTCCCATTCTCACTTTCACGGGCCTTTGTGTCTTGACTTTAGCCATAGAGGCAAAAAACCAATATTTTGTGCAATTACACAAAGGCACTGATTTTCCTCAGGGACCAAGTTGTGGAATGATTATGATGATGATTATTATTATTATTATTATTATT
>NC_090734.1:139590006-139592506 GCF_036898095.1 Palaemon carinicauda
CCCATAGAAGTTTAGCTGCCTGTTTTGTCTCTGGTTAACGTTGAAGGATGACCAATCTCTAAATGAAGATCATTTTCGCTATTTATCTTAATATTAGTGTTAATGCATCTTACGACACTACGCATTGTAAATTAGAATCTTATTTAAGTTTCATATGCATACTTGCAGTATTCCCTAAATTTTATTCACTCACAAGAACCTTTTCCCTTTCTTATTCCTTATTATTGTTATCACTAGCCAAGCTACAACCCTAGTTGCAAAAGCCATTTGCTATAACCCCAAGGGCTCCAACCGGGAAAATAGTTGAGTTAAGAAAGGAAACAAGGAAGCAGACAAAATAGTATGCCTGAATGTACCATCAAGCAAGAGATCTCTAACCCAAGACAGAGGCTATGGCACTACCCAAGATTAGATAAGTATGGTTTGATTTTGACGTTCTCTTCTTATCGAGCTGTTGCCCACAGAGTCTCTTCTACCTTTCACAAGTGGAAAGTAGCCACTGAAAAATAATGCAGCAGTCAACTGCTGGAGTGAAAAGGAATTTTTCGGTTATCTCAGTGTCGTCAGGTGTATGAGGAAAGAGGAGAATGTGTAAACACAGGCCAGACTATTCGGTAAATGTGTGGGCAAAAGATAACTGAGCCGCAACCAGGGAGATCCAATGTAGTATTATCTGGCCAATCAAAGGACCTAATAACTCTCTAGTTACTACATACCTAGTTAAATTGCTCTTCTACTCATCATTCCACTACTTCTGAGCTGATTAACGTAAGAGGAAACATGTTCCCATAACCCTGAGACTACATTCAATAATTTACAAGTGAAACTTACAACTAATGATAACAATGACAGGTACTACGCCAACCTAAGAGTGATATTGTTCAATTTACGATTAATGACCTCATTTAAAACAAATATGATTGAAAAGGAAGATTAACATCTAAAATCAAACACAAAATTAATGCAGAGCAATCTAGAATTGATAGTTGGTCCACACAAATTTTCATACAATGGAACACAACTTGTAGAGTAATATGCATTTTCTGACAAGGTGAGTTTATTCAACAAGATAACGAGCTTATGTACAAACAGATAAGGACGTAATGGCACAAAAATTCAAACAATCTGAAACATGGGATGACAAGTTTTTTTTTTTTTTTTTAATCTATTATCAGTGCAGGAGAGCACGAGAGATTAAAAAACAATACATTAGTGTAAGAACGTGTATGAAACACCTGAGGTACAATCTGACCAGAACTTGTTTATATTTACCATTTTCTCTCAAATCTGGCTCCTGTGCGGAGTGAAGGTATCTTGGTAAGAGTTCGGACGGTACGTAGCGTCCCAAGGACCAGTTCTCTCGACCGATCTTCTTATATACTTGTGTACGCGACCCATTAAACGACGGCTAAATATTTAGATAGATACACACACACACACACATTAAACTTTTCACACCTCTTCCCCGTTTCCTATCTACAACCCCTCTCACCAGGGTCTGACTACTTCTTCACCCCCTACTCGAGGGGGACGGAGAGACCAGTAGCTATACCTTCTCCGGAAAAAAAAATTATATTTATATATATGTAGCCAGACACTTGTTCATTATATAAGGGAGATTGCCGATCTTTACGATGTTATGGGTGCGCTAATAACTACAACAACAACAACAACAATAACAATAATAATAATAATAATAACAATAATAATAATAACTACCATTATTACTAATATTATTACTTTAATTCTATATACGTACATAAAAAAAAAGGAACAAACGTTATAGAAAAATACTATCAACCGAACAGAACTCCGGCTTCTTGCAGGATTACCATCGCAAGAACAACAAGGAAATTGTGTCTTCTAAATGAGATGTAAATTAAGCCTTCTGTTTACTTATTCATGCCAAAGTTGCCGAAACATAATAGAAACTGGAACCTGGAATCTGATACCCAATGTTAAAACAAACGTAGTGAAATATAAGCTACGACCAATTTTTCGTTTGTATTTTTTTATTTTTTTTTTTTTTTGATAGTCATGGTGAGAAGTTGGGATAATTGATATTTCTAATCAGCAAATAAACAGAATATAAAAATATGACTTTGTAAAATGTAAAGGATGAAATAACTGATATTAGAAAATAAATTGTTTTAAGCTTGGCTATTATCTACCGAACTGAACCTATAAGAAAATGTTGGGCAGCGCTGGGAGGAGTGGATGTGTTGAATCCATGCACGTACCCTCTTAAAGGTAATAAATAAGGCCTCTTTGCGGTGTACACCAAGCCGCTTAACAATCACCATGGCTAAGTAGCCATAAGGTCTCCTTCATACCCACCACTCAATGATGATAATGTAAATGCCCCTTCTCTCTCTCTCTCTCTCTCTCTCTCTCTCTCTACTAAACGCATAGATTTGCCCCTTCCTCCTCGAACCCCCTTCTTGTATTGGAGGAGGAGGAGGAGGAGGAGGAGGAGGAGGAGGAAGAAGGATGGATGAAA
>NC_090734.1:139595006-139605006 GCF_036898095.1 Palaemon carinicauda
CAAGGCAGCTGCAACTCTATTGGCGCAGAGATGATTTACAGCCCAATCACCTCCCTCCCCGAGCTTCCCTCCTCCTCCCTTCCCTCCCTCATAAAAAAAAGAAATTTCGAAATCGTATTCTCAATTCGAAATTAAAACTAATGACCATAATGGACACCATAAAAAAGGACTTGTTTCGTGTGCGTGGGGAGAAAACGATTCGAACAACACTATATATATAATTTTGGCAGAAATGGAGCAATATGAGAGATAAGGCTGATAACCATAAAAATCAATGGTGGGGGGGGGGGAAGGGGGAAGGGGGAAGGGACAAAATGAGGGGCGAATAGGGAGAGGGGAGAGAGGGGAGCATAAATACAACATGAGTATTATTTTGCTGACGATTGGAAATACAAGTAATGTAATCTGCCATAACACACTGCATTGACAAAAGAAAAAACTCAAGAACCGTGGAAGGAATCTAGTCATAAAAATATGATTTACGACCGTCATTTTCCGTCTGTTTGACAATAATTAGGGAGACTATATTATATGAGAATATTCATAAAATAAATTGAAAAAGTTGCAAAGGAGTGCATCTTAGGAATCGACTCTGCTAACGAGGCTTTTGGGGGAAATTGGATTTTCTTGTTTTTGAAGGCTTATTAGCGTCTTTTTAATGTGACTGACGAGATCTAATCTAAGGTCTTATGTAACACCAGAAGCTCTCATGTTAGCTAGGACGGTGGCATTTTATTCTATCACGCCATTAGTATTAAATAATATGACAACGCCATCTGAATCAATCATATCAGTATATTCGACGTAATAGCAGAAAGAGTTTCAATGCAAAAATGAAATTCTGTTACTTCTCCTACACTACGTCTTTTGTAGAACTAATGCATCATTTCATATAATACCAAAAGCGTGTTATTACATATCTTGATTCGTGTCAAATGTTAGATATAAACGTAAAATTACGAGCAGCGTAACAAATAACCTGATATAAAGAAAATATAGAAAATTCAAAAATGCATTACCAGAATTCTAAATGTAAGAAATAATTTCCAATTATTCAATAATTGTCTTCATCTCGTTTTATTATTATCTCGTACTATTATCAATGGAGATAAGCCTGCTAAGAAGTAAAAATGTAAAATTATATGTATGTATGTATATACAATTTTTATATATCCACATTTATATGCATACATACATACATAAATGAGTGTCTGCTATCATAGAGACTAGAGAAAATGAAGAAAATACAGGTGGACATTTGTAACATTAGAGTAAAAACGGAACACAAAGATACCCTAGGTTACGATAATGAAACTGCAGATTGACTTCAAATACACGTAAGTGTGATGATGGATACAATACAAAATACCATTAGTGCTGTATAGAAAATGAGCTGAGAAAATGGCGATATCGTGACATATATGTCAATATGAACTATGGAAAAACGGATTTGGGCTACTCTAATTGGTATCTAAAAGTAACTGTTACAAGTGACGATCAAATGAAAGAGAAATGGATTTAGGGGACTGGAGCAAGGCTAGCTGAAAGCGTATTACCTAAAATTTATCGGGAAATAACATGAAAGAGAAAGGTTTTCTTTACGAAAACGAACTTTAAGTACATATGGTTTTTGAGAAACTGGGACATCCAAAAGGAAATTAGTGTAGCGTATGTTAAACACGATTTAATATATGGGGGAAAAGTGGAGGTAAGAAATTGTGACTAAAATTTGAAACAAGAATAAAAACTGTCAATAGACATGGAAGAAGATTTTAGCATTAAGGAAAGAAGAGAAAAATACTAAAACGTCGACTGAAAGCCTTAAATGAGAGGTATTTAATATCAGATGCAGTAAAATCAGAAACAGACAAGCATGCAGAGAGTCCTGTTGAAACAATACATGTTCCCTACCTGGCACCAACTATCTTCTCGACAATGGTAATTCTTAATTCTAACTGACGAGATGTAAGAGACAGCATCTTGGTTCTTGAAAAGCTAAATAATAAAGACAATTTTCCACAAGATGTGCATGGTAACCATTCAGCATATCTTGTACGGTTGGCTTCATTAATTACGGTACATTTCGCGTGAAGCTACGGCGACGTTGTGTTTAGCAAAAGAGAAACTGTTTGCAACACCGTTTGTGAAAATGAAGTCCCCGAGCTTGTAAACAGGTGATCAAAAGAATTGCTATTAATTTTACGAAGTACCGTTAAGCAAACAACAATATTATTCTTTACAACACTTCCTAAAATTAATAAAAATTATTTTGACCACGCGTTTATAACTTAATCAACTCCTATTTTGCAGGCAGCGTTGCCAGCAGTTTCCCGTGAAGTGTACTGGAATTATTTAAGCCAACTGTACCATGATTTCACCCTGCCTCAAGTCTGATCTGATCAATCATAAACACGTTAAGCAGGACAGACATACAAACAGACAGATTGGCGGATTATCTCCATTGCATGATTGTTTACCTTGTACCAAAGCTGACAAGTTATAACTGCCAAACTTACACACAGATAGATAAAGATAAGTACGATCTCCCTTTATGAATATCTGTTCATGATTGTATGCCAAGAAATCAAGTGTAATTGAAAATCCTTTAACCTTGCAACAGTTGCCATGAAAAACGCAATAGATGCGGAGATGGGTAGACGAGTGATCTCTCTCCTTACATTTTACATATTGGACTATGTGTACTTACATGACTGAAACTACTTCAACTACGTAAATGTGATGTACACACTGACTGACGGAGAGACAAACATATGGGGAAAACTATAACGTTATACTTTACGGGCAGGTTTGAAGACTTTCCTTTATCTGCCGTTTTCATTGTGATCAAAGTGCATTTCCTGATAGATTCCGTATTTGAGGCGGAATATTTTGCGTGGCATTCCTTTATGCAATATATGCATGAAAGGCCTTTTATGTCTTACCTTCAGGATTTAATTTCTTATCGATATGAAAAAAAAAATGCACAAAAGTCTTAATCGTTTATATTAAAGCCACCTTTAGCTTTCCCTGCCTGTTTACAAATACCCTCTGAATGTTAAAAAAAAAATACTGCATAAACTTTTTTTTTTTTTTTTTTTTTTTGCTGCCAGCATCCTGATGTACATAATATTTTAGAAATAATGATGCTATCAAATATCAAACATCTGGGTTACATCCAAAGGGAATTCAACAGATGTTGGAACATTCTGTTAATTCAACATCCAGTGAATCATGACTAATGATTTAAGTAATATTTCGTAAATATTAGTAAGTACCTCCACTAGATATATATATATATATATATATATATATATATATATATATATATATATATATATATATATACTGTATATATATATAATCTATATATATATATATATACAGTATATATATATGTATATATATATATATAAATATATATATATATATATATATATATATATATATATATATATATATATATATTGTCACGCTGAACTATAACCTCTCAGAAAACACCAATCTCCCACGAATTGCCCAAACTAGCGCATTGTAGTTAGGAAAGGGGGAGGGGGTAGCAAGGGTTGAATCTGTGCGCGTGTATGTGCATATTTATCTAGATATTAAGACGTAATTTTGAGAGGTCGCATACACTAGTATAATCATCTAAAGATTCACACTGTTCTGTAGTTGGCTCCCTACTAAAAAGCTTTAACATTCTCCTACCAATACAGATTGGTCCACTTTTCAACCTTCCAATCTTCATTGAATAGTTCCATTACAACTAACCACAAATTAAGCTTAATGACATCAAAGAGTACATATTGTAATATGATTCGTGATGCATCACAAAAACAGACAAAAGGAATAATTCCAAAGAGATCCTGTCCGGCATGGCTGGGTTACTATCAAGAACCTCATGTAATTATTTAAAGGATGAATGATATCTGTCCTTTCCAACTACGAGTCGATTTGATAAAATTAACTGACGAACTGACAGGATATATAAAAAAAAATCTACTTACTATTAAATAAATAAGTTTATTTCCTCCTTTAGAATCGAAGCAGCTGGTGGTCTATCAACTAAGTACCCTTAAGGATTGAAACATTAGCAATAATAACCTGAATAAGAGCAGGATGTCAACAGTCAATTATCTTCTTTTATAGTCAGGAAATCATTTGATGAAATCAATGGTATAACTAACTCGCCAGACTGCACCATCCTGTACGTGGTATTAAGTAGGTAGTTAACTCTAACAGCCATGCCTTCTCCATCAAAAAGGCTCAATGCTACACAGTATTCTACAAGTTTTATTCCAGCTATAATATTGTGGAATGATCTTCCTAATCACGCAGTAAAATCGGTGGAACTTCAGAAGTTCGGACTTGCTGCGAATGTTTTTATGTTTAACAGGCTGGCATGTCTATCTTCATAGTTTATCTATGACAGATCTATTCTTAACTTTATTACTGATCTTGAGATATTTATATTTGTTATTCTTTACTTCTCGTAGTTTTCTTATTTTCATTGCATGTCCTCACTTTGCTATTTTTCCCCGTTGGAGCCCTTGGGCTTATAGCATCCTGTTTTGTTTTTTTTTCCAACTAGGGTTGTATCGTAGCTAGTATAATGATGATGATAATAATAATAATAATAATAATAAATTTAATATTAATAATAATACGTAATAAAATCCAAATCCAGAGGGATTTGATAGGCAATGCAGAAAAACAAGTCATAGTTAAGTCTCAGAAGTTTTATGAACACTGAATAAGGACTGTCATCTTGTTGACAATAAAACAGAAATGAGTAAACACACAAATTAATAACATTGAAGCGAAATGTAAACCAGCTATCTCATCCCCATTTCTGGACTTGAAGAGTAGTTTTGATAAGCTTTGAATTCAACTTAATTATAATATCTGGTAAGAAAATAAGCGGATTCATATACAAAAGCAATTCATCCAAACATACCATATTATTTTTATTAATACCAAACACTTTTGATAAGTACATTATGGAAAACTGTAAAGTAAATATCTCTTATATATTAAAGAGCAAGTCTATATATATATATATATATATATATATATATATATATATATATATATATATATGTATATAAATATATATGTATATATATATATATATATATATATATATATATATACATATATATATATACATATATTTAAATATATACAAATATATATAGATATATAAATATAAACAAAATAAATATATTTATACAAATACATACATACATAATCAAATATATATATATAAATATATATATATATATATATATATATATATATATATATATATATATATATATATATATATATATATATGTGTGTGTGTGTGTGTGTGCGTGGAATAAAAATTCCGTTCAAGGCTGGATCTCCCCCATCCATCGGGTAGGGGGTGAGGGAGTAGTCATACACTGGTAAGAGGGGAGTGCATGTGCGTCTGTGTGCATATCTTTCTAAATATTTAGCAATCACTTATGACGGCTCGCTTAACCAATAATATTAACGTTAAAGGAAATGAGAGTTACACAAAACCTGAAGTGATGGGCATCCTTATTCAAAGTGAAGGAAAAATAGCATCGCGGCCTCATTACTGGAGGCATTTCATTACTGCACTTTCTGTAAGCGGTGGGTACGGAGCACTAAACACTAATAACAGACGAACATTGGGTACGAGTCTCACAAAAGGCAGGGGTTTGTACGAAGAGTTGCTCCTGAAGGTGGTCTTAAGGTCTGGCCTTTAAGGTATTATAGGGTGCATGTAAACTACTATGAGATATTTGTTAAATTAACGCGCAAAATATTTCTATACATATTATTCTCTAAGTAAATATCACACCGTATACGTATTCGCGTATGCTTTTGTAAGCATGCATGTACGTGCAAAATACATATAGACATGTATAAATGCATTTAAACAGGAAAAGCATCTTGCTATTTCCAAATTAAAACTTAATCTCTCGTATATAATAGAGTAATTGTATGGTTGTTTTATATATATATATATATATATATATATATATATATATATATATATATATATATATAATTCGTTCCGGTCACGCTCAGCGGTATTGCCAGACGTATAACGATTAGGTCTTTCTCCCTACCCCAGGGTAGGAAAGAGGAAGTAGTCATACCCTGGTGAAAGAGGTTGTAGTTAGGATAGGAAGGGTTGAACGTGTGTGTGTACAAATCTATATAAGTATTTAGCTGTTATATTTGACGGGTCGCGTACTCTAGTTATTGTATAATTTTCTGGCTTTTTACAAAGGCGATGAAAAACCGTGGTAATTTAACTCCTGTAAAGCGCCAAAGGCACAATGAAATATAATAATTTGTCAATAAAATATATGATCACTTTCAACATGTGAGAGAAGGAGTGATCTTAAACATTAAACATACATCATCATCTCCTACGCCTATTGTCGCAAAGGGGCTCAGTTAGATATCGTCTCTATCTTGAGCATTTGTTTCAATACTTCTTCATTCATCATATCCTACTTCGCGTTTCATAGTCCTCAGCCATGTAGGCCTCGGTCTTCCAACTCTTCTAGTAAAATAGCAGGAACAAAGCAGTTTTTGCCGCATCACGAGCAAGGTAGTAAGCTCTTAAGCTTAAAGTTCCACGTATTCGATTAACGACAGTCTATCTGGTCATGTACTGAAAATTGAAACATTTTGTTCTAGTTTCCACACTACGCAATGAGAAAGGATCAAGTGCCCAGAAATGAAACGTAAAGTATATGCAGCGCTGATATAATGATGAAGTATATATTTTTACTTTTAAAACTTTGTCAGCAGACGAGGATATATATGAGGAAAAGTAAATAATATATCTACATGACGAAGTATCAATGTTACTTTAATATTAAATTATCCATTACTTAAAAAATTTGGACAAATCACAAGGGAAATATATTAAGCTAAAATATATTATCGTGTTATAAATCCTTGTCAAACATCTTATACTAGAGAATCTAGATGATCTTCTAACTTCTATTAAAATATCTAGTCTTTGAAATACAAGCAATTTTTCTCTAAGTTAAACAAAAAAAAGAACGTAAGAATCACGTTATGTTTAAATATAATTCTATTGCTTTTTGTTTTCACCCAACACTATGCTACACATTTTCAAGCACTTTACCTGTGTGATATGATGAACATTTCAAATTCAAGAAAGATAGAAATACAATGAAATACTCACTAGTAAAAGCGCTCGATGACTCTGGAGACTGGGAGGTAAGCTATTCATTTGATCTGAATACCTGAAAGCAAAATTGAAAAAGAAATGTAAAAAAAATATATATATAAAGGAAAACACAAGAAGGAAATACGTAGCTAAGCTAACTAAATACAAACTTTGAATCGAAAAGAAAACAAATCATATATATATAAAGGAAAACACAAGAAGGAAATACGTAGCTAAGCTAACTAAATACAAACTTTGAATCGAAAAGAAAACAAATCATATATATATAAAGGAAAACACAAGAAGGAAATACGTAGCTAAGCTAACTAAATACAAACTTTGAATCGAAAAGAAAACAAATCATATATATATAAAGGAAAACACAAGAAGGAAATACGTAGCTAAGCTAACTAAATACAAACTTTGAATCGAAAAGAAAACAAATCATATATATATAAAGGAAAACACAAGAAGGAAATACGTAGCTAAGCTAACTAAATACAAACTTTGAATCGAAAAGAAAACAAATCAAAGTGAAAAAAATGCAAATTAGGATAGGAGGTAGGATCAAAGTACAATGCACACCAAAAGAGGGAGAGTTAAATCAAGATAATAATGAAAAGATTACAATAAAAGTATATATATATATATATATATATATATATATATATATATATATATATATATATATATTAAAAGTTTGGAAATTGAAGGGATAAACAGTTTACAAGACATCTTGTAATGTCCCGAAGTTACATAATAGATCAAATTTGGCCCACGTCATGGAGATTAAAACTGGAAACGAGAGGAAAGAGGAGAGAAGAAAAAGGTTGAATTTCTAATTTCCAGAATCTTGGTTTATGCACGTATAAAATACAAAATCAACTCACTAACCAAACAATGGAAAAGAAAATAGGAATAAAGTTAAAATTATAAGATAAAAAAACTGTGGAGCAATTGCAGTTCAAAATTCAAGAATAAGAACTTGAACATAAAATAATTTCCTCATATATACTTATGATTGTATAGACACAAGATTGTTATATATAAATATATATATATATATATATATATATATATATATATATATATACATATATATATACATACATATATATATAATATATATATATATATATATATATATATATATATATATATATATATATATATATAAGTATATATATTAACTAAATGACTATATGCTATCCACAACAGTTCTTGCAAGTAGGACTGCCATAACCTAAACATTTTCATGTTTAGAAAAGCTTTTTGTAATCCAAATTGAGGTTGAGAAATAAACTCACTGATTCATAAATCCTAAGAAAATATAACCAGCTTCTTGGAACCGTAATCTATTCATATATCACTATTTAATTAGTATTTTCAAGTTGAATGATAAATCAATATTATCTAAATTAATAAATGGCATTGAGTAACTAATGCCATATTTATCTAGATAACAACTATATCACCGCCAATATCGTCAGAACTGCCAGAAATGCCAATTAGGAACAACTATACATACGGGTAAGTCTTAAGCATATCATAAGCTCTTAGTAATAATACCTGTATCATTAGACATCAAACAAAAGCTTAAATTACATATGATTGTGAATACTTCCATTTGATGTATCAAAATATTCACTAATAAACACGTTAGCCGTAAGCTGAAAGTTAAAGCAAAATTAAATTAAATGTACTTAGCAGGCAATATAGCAAATAAGAAAAAATATGCTACAAATAATAATATGGACCCTCTCTCTCTCTCTCTCTCTCTCTCTCTCTCTCTCTCTCTCTCTCTCTCTCTCTCTCTCTCTCTCTTATTGTGACTAAAATAACAGACACTAAATCATTTTATTTTCAGACATGATTTCAAAAACACTTACTGCTACACAGTGAAACAAAGGAACATTAAAATTATATAAATGAAGAAAAGACATTAAAGGATGAAACACCCATAAAAGATTGAAAATACAGCACGAATACAGGATTTGCACAAGAACGTTGGAACATAAATTGCGAGGAATTATTTAATTTCTCAATAAAAGAGTTTTCGTAAGACACAGAAATTGGATTCTTAATTACAGTTCCAGAAATTGATAAACGCATAAAAGGATAAAATACTGACCAACCTATAATACTGTAAAATATCAATAAATTCTGACAATAAAATACCGAGAACCAGATACTGCTGTAAGATTTCATGAAATGGGCGCTGCTGTACTGTTAAAAAAAAAACCGTAATTTTGTTGGGAAATTCTCCGTTAAATATAATGTCCTCAGCCATATTTCAGAAAAATACAGACGACCATAATTTTTACCCTACTTTGCTATTATATTTTACGGGTTGGTGACCGTAATATCACTCCTTTACGTCAATATATCTGTTTTTAAAACGGCAAATGCCTGGAAACATTTATTCCAGGACTTTTACCATTTTTTACGGCAAATTCTTAACAGTGGACAGTACTGAGATTCTTATAATGTAAAACATCAATAAAATAATATTGGAGTAATATGTTGAAAAACTATTTTCACAGTAAGAAATGTAAAATTGTAAAAAACACACACACATTAAATAGACTGTGAGGCTGTAAGATATCGAAGAACGTGTAATACTGGTAAAATATTATATAAATAATTATTTAGAATATCGATACACTGAAAAACCTATAACACAATACTAAAATGTAAAACTTTCATGCGCTAGAAATTCTGCAAGATATCAACGAAATGAAAATTTTGGAAAATATAAACATTGAAAATACTCTCAAAAACAATTAACTATTTTTT
>NC_090734.1:139615006-139622506 GCF_036898095.1 Palaemon carinicauda
TCAGTTGTTATCTATTGATTACCTCGTATTCGAGAACATTTTTCTGATTCGTGAGAGAAAGCGATTGAACAAATGTTTTGTCAATCAACAGTAACACGTGTTAGGAGAGAGAGAGAGAGAGAGAGAGAGAGAGAGAGAGAGAGAGAGAGAGAGAGAGAGAGAGAGAGAGAGAGAGAGAGAGAGAGAGAGAGAGAGTTTTTCTAAACAATAATACGTTGTTCCGGAACTTGAAAGTATATTAATACAAGTGTCAGCACAGTATTTTGAACAGAGATAAAAACATCCAACATGTTCTTAAGAAGCTAATAATAAGCTGTATGACGAAGGGTTAATCCCAGACAGGCATGGTGACAGTTTTATCATTGTATAAAATATGGAAAACTGAGTAATCATATAAGTTAAGCTAGAGAAAATTTGGTTAGTATTATCATCACCTGTATCAGTACTATTGGGTAAATGAATAATGAAAATTTGAATTTCTGCTTCGTAAAACCAACTCTAAATTGGTAAAAGATTCATTATATATATATATATATATATATATATATATATATATTATATATATATACATATATATATACATATATATATATGTATATATATATATATGTATATATATGCATATATATATATGTGTATATATATATGTATATATATGTATATATATGTGTATATATATGTATATATATATATATATATATATATATATATATATATATATATATATATATACCCATCTCTGAGCGGGCACACAGACGAAGAGAGGTCTTATCAATTATCCCTCGTAATGTCTGGGATATCTAAATTCTATTATTGACTGCAACTAACATCTTACAATAGATTTTTATAAAGACTATTCAATAGCCTAAGGGAATTCTGTTTGATTTTGCAATCGGGTTATGCTTTGTGTCTGAGTCTGACGGTTAAGATGAGCACACGAAGATTATTCAAGTGAATGCTAATAATGATCATAACAATGCAATAATCAAGAGAGGAAAATAAAAAGAATGTAGTTTCGATAATAATAATAATAATATCAATATTATTACTATCATTATTTTTATTGTTGCTATTATTATAATCAATATCACTGTTGTTATTATGATAGAAAAAACATTACATATTAAAAAAAAACATAACTCATTAAGAATTTCAATCATACTAAAAGAACTATTTTAACAACCTTAGTGAATTGAGAGAGAATGAGCGATTCATATTATCATAATAATAAAAAATGACATATATCAACTAAGTAACTGTCATAAAAACGCTTTATACACAATGGCTCCTCTCTAAGAAAAACTTTATTACACAACCATAATTCTGAAGAATATTACTAACTAATTCACCCATAGGGTGTTTTAAAAGCTAAGGATACAAAGAATAATAACAGTGTTTCGTTAAATGTAAAAGGAAACATTAAAAATTTTTTGCTTTATGCATCGATTAAGGGGGAAGTGGACTGGAAGACAAATTAGTACTCTCCTAAAACACTTATTTGTTCGGATCAAGATAAAATCAGTAAAGGGGAAAAAATAATATCCGGATATATCTCGTCCTGATATTTGCACTAGAAAGACATAAACGAAATTAAAAAAAAAAAGCTAAATAATTATTCATTATCGCGACATTCTCAGCTACCACTTGCACGTGATCTTTTAAAGGATACTACGTATAAAATACCCACTTTAATATGAAATGAAATAAAAACGCTAATGAAGAGGAAGCCCAAGTCAAGTCCGACACGTTCGGGGGAATCGAGACAGCGCGGATGTCGGCCGAGCAAAAAAAGTTAATGCAACTTCCTATCCGAAGCAAAGGTGCACTCACGCGCAGGGTGTTCGTTTATTACCGAGGTGATTTGGAGGGATGGTCAGGATGTTTTAACAGAATGTAAAAGGAAAGGGGAAAAAAAGGGAATAGATCGTGAGTTATAGGATGGTTAAAGTGATAATTGTGATCACCGAGGAGGTGATATAACGGTGTAAAACACAGTAAATGGGACGGGTTTTTACCCCAGTAATTTCTCATACACCCCAGACCTTTAATTTGCAGCTCAGATATACTGTACTGTCGTTTTTATTAAATCACGTGTAATGAATACGCATACATGTGTTGGGTATATATATACTTTGTATATATATATATATATATATATATATATATATATATATATATATATATATATATATATATATATATATATATATATATATATATATACAGTATATATATATGTATATATATATATATATATATATATATATATATATATATAATGTGTGTATACATACATACATAATATATATATATATATATATACATATATATACATACATGCATATATATATAATATATACATATATACATACATACATACATATATATATATATATATATATATATATAATTATACATAATATATGAACATGCGTGTTGCGGTTGCGTGTGAGTATTCATATATACTGCATGTACTGTACCTGCTTTTTATTCTTTTACGCTATATTTATATAAAACAGACAAGTACAAAATGTATTTCGATATAAAACAGAAAAAAAAATCATTTGTATATAAACGAAATCATTTCTTTATCACGCACACATCTTTTCGAGAAATTTATAGGAACAGCTGTTTTACGAACATGATTTATCGCTTGGAATACCAACACCAAAATATTAGTAGAACGATGTTAAAAGCCCCTTGAAATAAGCAATGAGTGTATATCATAATAAAATTGAACAATTCTAAACAGAGCTTTGGCATGCGGGCCTTCGATCGTATTGGCAGCTAGAACAGTTTGCCAAATATCCTCAAGTTATAAAGCCTTTTATACATTAGTTAAATTGCATTAAAAAGAGGCCAGGTAATCATATTAACGCTAAAGAGATGGATGGTAGTACATATTTTGAAGATTAGATGTTTGCGTCCTTATGATTTATGTATACATGGGCCAATAATCTTTTGGAATCCAGTATTAGCTCATATTAGTCTGCTGTGTGTGACTAACCATTCCTTCAATTATTATCAACATTTTTTATAGGAACCTCTACCTTTTTGGATTATACTATTACTTCACGCTCCTTAAATCGATAGTCTATGACGTCGCTATTTTTTTTTTTTTTTGGTCTATTCAGCTTGAAAAAAAAAGTTATCAAATAGTTTCTTAAGTGGGGAGAGACGAAAGATTTATTTGCGAACAACAACAAATGCAGCCATATCCATTCCACTGCAGGACAAAGGCCTCAGACACATTCTTGGCCATGTTTGGAGTTTGGCCATTTTCACGACCACGCAGGCAACTGCGGATTGGTGATGGTGGGAGATTTTTGTCTGATCTATCACAGTAAACCAATCTAGTACCTGTAAGAGAAAATAAGCCAGGGACTTTAAGGGGAAAGGCCCAGAAAAATGGATCACGTGTAATGAGGTCAGAAATTAAACTTGGATTACTTGACGGCGATACATTAATAAAACGATAGCTTCTGCCTCCACCCCTTCGTTCACTCCTCATCATGACCCCTCCCTCTTCTCTCCCTCTGGAATTACAACCAAGTACCTATTCCTATGTGAGTCAAAGGGGTGGCAAGGGGTGGGAGGGGAAGGAAGAATGGGAGAAAAATGTACCAATTTAACAATTACGAAAAGCAAATTACAGTGTCTCTGATTTGCCACTACTCGTTGCCACTGGGGTTCCATCATTACCAAAAGGGGGGGGGGGGGTGAAGGACAGGGGGTCCTAGAGCGGTAGGGGGAAGAGGGGAGGAGAATGCCATCTTGTACCCTTGAGCGCACTTAAAACCAAATGTTATGATGTACTGTGTAATCCATTGCGATTAATTTACTTTATTTTGGAACGTGTAATTCCCACTCAAAAGGAAAAAAAAACGAGGCGATTATTTATGGGGGGTTAAAATTGATACTGATAACTAATGTAGGTTAGTCTACTCTTGTCCAGTAGACTTATTATATATACATATATATATATATATATATATATATATATATATATATATATATATATATATATATATATATATATATACACACACACATATATATATATATATATATATATATATATATATATATATATACACACACACATATATATCTATATATATATATATATATATATATATATATATATATATATATATATATATATATATATATATATATATATATATATATATATATAATCATCATTATCAGCCATTACTATTCCACTACAGATCAAAGGTCTCAGACACATCCTATTACTTGCATCTGTTTATGGAACGTGATTAAAAAAGGAGATTGAATAAACAAAAATATAAGATGAAAGGATAGCACGTGTTTTGCGGACAAAGCAGTTCAGTTATGCATATCTTAATTTGACAGGTGTTTCTTAGATAAATAACGTGTAAAAACCGCATTATTGGTCTCAATTTGGCGATAAAAGCTGAACTGACTCTTTCCTTGTTCACAAAAGAAAAAAAAAATATCCTTTGGTAGTTCTCAGAGTTTACAGTGGGATTCAAAAGGATCTAGTCTTAGAAGCGTTAAGAGGTAAAACGCTGCTAAGTTCTATGAATGGCTCAGTGCATTAAATCCTACAGAACTACTACAACTATGAACTTCTACAGGAAGAATGTCTTGTATTTTTAATAACTCCTGAAGCAAATGATCTTATAGTACCATGAACCTAAAGAAGCAGGAGGTCTTGTAGTAGTTTCCAGTGCTTGCAATCAGGCAGGACCTAATAACAACGCTACAGGGAGACGTGACTAATGTCCACAAAGGATTCTTTTAGTGACGGATCATTCAATTTTCACCCCACATCCTAGATGTTATTATAGGTAATTTGAAATTGTCTATCGCTACTTTTCACCAACAAACGACAAATTGATGTCATTTTTTGGGTCTTCAGCCCTCCTTCACCCTCGTTGACGTAATACACCAGCAATTACAGGTAACTCACCTGACGACGTCCCAATCCCACTAAAGTATATCAGGAATTTAGGAACCACGGGACTTTTTTCACTGTATATTAGAAAGTTTATATTTAGGTTTTACAAAAAATAAGTATGGGTAAAATGTAATTCAAATAATCCGTCCCAAAAAGCTATAAAAAATGAACTTAAACTTTATTGTATTCAAAATATGGTAAAAATAAAAGCTAAAGATTAGACTACAACTGAAAACTATATGTATCTATTTGTATAAATTGTATAAATTCCTGAGACGTGTTTTCAAAAGCACCTCTATGTTTAGGAAAAAGTAATCATAAACACTTCTATATAATTGTAAAACACGAATATACAAATAGCCTTCATTAGATTAATTACGCAGATGTATCGAGGTTAATAATACCTGGTTTTCGCCAGCGATTTCAGTAAACGTGGAGTAACCCTGATATAACACGTGCACTCGACTTCCTATCATATAAAACAAGCAAATTTCTTTCTCCTCTTAAACACAAACGTACATACTCTCTCTCTCTCTCTCTCTCTCTCTCTCTCTCTCTCTCTCTCTCTCTCTCTCTCTGCCAGCACAAACACAAACAAAAGAAAGCTTCCCATCCCTCACCTGAAACACAAACAAGCGATCTCTCTCTCTCTCTCTCTCTCTCTACACACACAAACAAAAAAAAAACGCTTCCCATCACTCTCACCTGAAACACAAACAAGCGATCATATCTCTCTCTCTCTCTCTCTCTCTCTCTCTACACACACAAACAAAAAAAAACGCTTCCCATCACTCTCACCTGAAACACAAACAAGCGATCATATCTCTCTCTCTCTCTCTCTCTCTCTCTCTCTCTCTCTCTCTCTCTCTCTCTACACACACAAACAAAAAAAAACGCTTCCCATCACTCTCACCTGAAACACAAACAAGCGATCATATCTCTCTCTCTCTCTCTCTCTCTCTCTCTCTCTCTCTCTCTTTACACTCAAAAACAAAAGAACGCTTCCCATTACTCTCACCTGAAACACAAACAAGCGATCATATCTCTCTCTCTCTCTCTCTCTCTCTCTCCCCTCTCTCTCTCTCTCTCTCTCTACACTCAAAAACAAAAGAACGCTTCCCATTACTCTCACCTGAAACACAAAGAAGCGATCATATCTCTCTCTCTCTCTCTCTCTCTCTCTCTCTCTCTCTCTCTCTCTCTCTCTCTCTCTCTACACACACAAACGAAAGAACGCTTCCCATCACTCTCACCTGAAACACAAACAAGCGATCATCTCTCTCTCTCTCTCTCTTTACACACAAAAACAAAAGAACGCTTCCCATCACTCTCACCTGAAACACAAACAAGCGATCATCTCTCTCTTTCTCTCTCTCTATCTCTATCTTTCCGTGCAGCTGTTCGATATCAAAGTCATGAACATTTTTTATGACGCTGTTAATGACAGGCCTGTCATAGTAATGAGCCGGAGTGTTATTGTGCTGAGGAGGACAGGGGGGAGAGGAAGAAGGAGGGAGGGAGTGAAGGAAATGGCTACGTTTAATTACCCAAACGTTAATTGTCTGGTTTGTTAATTAGCTCTTTAACAACGCGCCATTAATTGCTTCTTGGTCGTTAACTCCTCTGACCTACTGCTGGAAAACGACCATTGCACATCATGATTCCGTCAATAAGTGATTCCCTTAATTGCTTTATAATTATTTTTCAAGCTTTCCGGTGATCGTTTCTGGGATCGCTTGCCCTTAGCAATAATCATAACAACTATCATTATTAGTGCTGGTTTTATTACAACAATAATAATCTAAATTTACTCGCTATAGCTGCTCTGAGTAATGTAGTTAACATGTATAATTACAGCACTCTATAATCAAATTTTTTGCCAAGCTTCTTTACTGTTAGCACTAATTCTTCGAGCGAACGTGACATTATTATCATTAGGCAATACGAAAATATACCATTGCAATACATCAATAGGTAGTGATATATACATATACACACAATCACAAGCTTTCCAGCTACTGAAACTATAGTTTGACCTCAAAAATTGTAAAAGCATATAATTGTACTTACATATAGTTATTTGAAAACATTTCCGAAAACAGAAATTTTTTACTTATTTAGGGTTGTGGTGGCCAATGTAGTAACGTCCCTGACTGGTGAACGCCAGACTAGGGTTCGAGTCCCGCTCACACTCCTTAGTTTCTTTGGTCGATGCAACCTCACCATCCTTTTGCGTTAAGGATGGGGAGTTTGGGGGAGCCTATAGGTCTATCTGCTGAGTCATCACCAGCCATAGCCTGGCTCTCCTTGGTCCCAGCTTGGGTGGATTGGGGGCTTGGGCGCTAATCATATGTATATATGGTCAGTCTCTATGGTATTGTCCTGCTTGATAGGGCAATGTCACTGTCCCTTGCCTCTGTCATTCATGAGCCCCCTTTAAATCTTTAAACCTCTAACCTCGTTAACATCTGGAGTAGGAGAAAATTAGTATAAACGAAGGGTAGTAATTTACTCGAACTGCAGATAAGAGATTACATAAGTGTGAAACGAAT
>NC_090734.1:139632506-139640006 GCF_036898095.1 Palaemon carinicauda
GACACAAATCTTTAGAAAAACGATCACTAACTTGATCAGGTGAGTGGTAATTGGTCTGTACATCGTCCTCTTTACACGCGTTGAAATAAATCTAAATTATTATCATTTATACAAAAGTGCAGGTGTTAAATGCAGATAAAAGAAATACAAAGTTTTCATGTTGGAAAGGACTATATAACAAGGAGACGAGGTGAGTGCAACTAAACTTTATTAAATAATCATCGAGTTTATATATAGCGACTTGCAAGAAAGAACGTCATAAATTCAAGCATGAAAAAGCATGAGCTAGCATATAGATCTCGAAGTAATGATGCACAATAGATTCAAGGCAGTTAATAATTATATAAATACATGCATGAATAAGTAGATAGAATAAAATACTATTAAGATAAATAAAAAAATGATTAGATATAACAAAAATATGATTAAAAATAGGGTTAAAGAGAATACACAAAATATGATTATTAAAAATAAAAGTATGAATAAAGATAATACAGACCACATGATTAAATAAAACAAAAGTAACATTAAAAGTCATCATATTTTTTTCAACAATGCCATGCGCCAAGTGAAAACAAGAAGACTGAATAATAACTTCCCAATTAACAGTGATATATATATATAAAAAAAAAAATTAAATAAATAAATAAATTATTCAGCATAAATCAACTATCTCTTCAATTGCTCAATTTAGTTTACGTAAATATAGCAGATTGTGAAATAATCTTCTTCCCTCTGTTCTCCAAGTCCTGAATGCTTAGATTTTACAAGTGTCTCACATATTTTAGGGTTCAGTCCCAGTTTTATTTCCACACATTTCTTTTCACCTTTTTTTTTTCTTTCATGCTTAGGCACGATAAGAGCACTGGGTTTGCAAATCTATTATTTTTATAATAGGCGAAGACAAGTATTGCCAGCAAGGGCTCTATCAAGTACAAGCAAGCGATATGAAATCTAGACTTAAAACTAGAGGGGCACTCCGTAGAGTGCAGGCCTTCGCCGGGGCAGCTTATTTCTCGACCTTGACCTTTAACCTTAACATGTATTAATTGGCGTGGATTTTAATACATTCAAATACCAAGTCTGAAATCTCTGAAGACCACGATGTCCAATTGGACATTTTGCTTGACCGTCAACTTGACCTTTGACCTTGACCTTCCAAAAGTTAATAATTTCCAGCTTTTTATGTAATAGTTAATCACTGCAAGTTTCAATACTCGACGATTAAAATTGTGGCCGCCATAGAGCTGTTCACAAACAGACACACACACAAATTACAAACACACAAACAGGGGCCAAACTGTAACCTCCTTCCAACTTCGTTTGCGGAGGTAATAAACGAAATGCTTGAAAGCAAGAGACTATTATGAACAGCTGTGGTGTACCTTCTATATTTTTTTCAAATCAGTGAATGCAATCATAATAAACTACAAGGTGGCCTATGACGTAAATATGCTTTGTTCGCTGAGGATGGGGCTCAGGTTGAAAATTGGGTTCCCTTTTCATAATGCAAATTTCAATTAAATGGATTAGACTTTTAATATCATGAAGGTTTGAATGGGGAGTTCCCTTGTTCCCCAATATATAAGGGAAAGACACAATACTCATCCAGGAATTATCAGCCAGTAAACAAATGTAAAACATAAAATGTCAAATCCAAAATCCTTTCTATCATTCCAGTTCCCAACTCTACTAAACATTGAAACTAATTCATTTTTAAAAAATAATCTCAAAACAATCCTGATCCCGGCCTGTTTTGTTGTGTTTTTATCAACAATGAAATGCGGATCACTACAAATATACCATAAAATTACAGTTTTATGTGTATATCATATCAAATGGCAATCACTACTAATAGCTCACAAAACAGATTACCTCGCCCAAAAATATCACAATTACTGTGTCATCATCACAGATGTTGACGTTATCAGTTAAAAAACAACGTATCATACATAAAGAAAATCACGTCTATTCAGGATCTCTCATTGCAGGGTAGCACGGCCAGGACAATGACATCCATCTAAAATTTCCAATAAATACCTTTATTAGCTCTCGGACTATTTTTGAATGAATGGATGATTTGAAGTTCCCTGGCATCCTGACGGACTATTTTTTCGAAAGACTTGAAGAACTGATTTTCGGTAAGAAAATTGCACCATTTTCCAAACAGAATCTAAATCTAGTCATCAATGGGTAGAAATTTTAAAAGCGTTTCCCAATTTACGCAAAAAAATCAGGGCTTCATGAAATTCAGATGAGGCGAGAATGGTACAGCAAACCTTATTCTGCTTGGGACTACTGCGCAAGAATGTGTGACCAAATCAAACTAATATTACGCACAAAATTAATAAACATTCAGATAAATAACAGATTATTTCACAATATGAACTCAGGAAAAATCTAGATAACTAAAATTGTACAAAATGAAAAGGCTTGATTATTTGGTCTCTTGTCAAATATTGCTGCTTTACCGTATGTGAATCGCGGGCTTTAGCGTTGGCAGCCTCTCAAATAAGATACAAGGCTTGAATACCTATAACGCTTGTTGCTCAAAAAGGAGAATGACATACTTCGTATTTGGTCGACTATAGTAGGTCGTAGCCAATGGAAAATAGCATGTTGGCCTGTAATCTTACCGCTTAAAAGTCTTAACGACAACCGGAAGGTCAACACTCAATGACACAATTTTTTTCTAACAAGAGATATGGCTTTCAGACGCGCATATATATATATATATATATATATATATATATATATATATATATATATATATATATATATATATATCCTATATAATAAAGAGCAAGTGTCTAGCTATACATATGAATATATTTTTTTCCAGTTACTCTATGCTCTCCCTGCCCCTTGGGTATGGGGAGCGGGAGAAGTCATTCCCTTGTGAGAGGGGAGTGCGATTGTCTGTGTACAAACGAAATATTTAGCTGTCATTTTTAACGGGTCGCGTACACTACTGTGTGTATACATACATACACACACACACATTCATATATATATATATATATATATATATATATATATATATATATACTGCAGGTATATATATATATATATATATATATATATATATATATATATATATATATATATACAAACACACAGACACAAATGATGCAGAATTTTTTTAAACTCTTCTAATAATGAAAGTAGAAAAAAAGATGAATTCTCGAAACGAGCTTCGGTTTAATCATACGGCTTATGAGAATGCTCCTCAAAAGCAACGTGTTGTGTACTTGGAATACTAAGCATTTCATTAATTCAGGTTGGCTTCCCTACCTCAACGAAGTAACATTACTTCAAGATCAAAACCCTTTTACCGAACATAAAAAAAAATGATTGTCTGCAATATCGTGCAGATTTAACGTTAATTATTTCAATAAATTCATTGAAAGAGAAAAATCTTTAAGAATAAATAAGCCAAAGAATTATGTTCTTACGAAACAATGTCCCAAAGACATTCAGTGCAAGAAACAGTTGGAAAGAAACCAATGGAAATTCAGCATAATGAAAGGAAAATAGTTATCAGGTTTTCAAATGAATGACCGGACAAAAGATATTTGCTACAACATATACAGATTTTCCTGCGAGATTCAACTTCATATACCCTGTAAATGAAAAAGCAGAAATCCTTATTATTATTAATAATTATTAATTATTATTATTATTATTATTATTATTATTATAATTATTATTATTATTATTATTATTATAATTATAATTATTATCATTATTATTATCATTATTATAATTATAATTATAATTATAACTATGATTATAATTATAATTATAATTAGAATTAGAATAATAATAATAATAATAATAATAATGATAATAATTATAATCATAATTATTATTATTATTATTATTACTAGATAAGCTAGAACCTTATAAGCCACCCAAGGGCCCCAACAGGGAAAATAGCTCACTGGGGAAAGTAAATAAGGAAATATACGACAAGGGAAGTTCAAGAATAATAACAACATTAAAATACATCTTTCATGACAGTCGATCAACATTCGATCAGAAAATAAGTATCTCTGAACACAACGAAAATTCTACATTCCATTCAAAAGGTATTCAATCTTCCCCTCCAATGTAAAGATAAAAATTAAGTTATATAAGTTACCATCAGTCAACTTAAATATAAATGGCATAATATTGTACATGTAAAGGAAGCCTACAAATTCTTTCCCACAAATTTTCTAAAAATCAATCTGAATACAATGATTTCCAGAGTACAATTACAATGATTTCCAGAGTACAATTTAAAGCAAAAATATCTCCCACCAATCAGTTCGAAATCATCAATCCCCCACCCCCCCTCATATAAAAAATAAAATAGATGAAAATAAAGGCAATGCAACACCATTGCAATTCTTCAACAGATTTCTTTTCCTCGGAGGGGAGGTAAAACAAGAAGCCAACAGAGCTCCGAGCCAATTTGTAAAATCCCCCGGAGGTAATGTCAGGGCATCTCAGTGTCCTGGTGCCCCTGAGAGTGCGATGCTTCTTGTAGGGGGTAGGCATAGTCTGGGTAGGGGAAGATTAGGGTAGGGTAGGGCAGGTTCTGTGCTGTTTCTTGAATCGCCGAGAAAAGGCTCTTATAGCAAAAGGCTTTTACATGCCTTTTCGATTCTATACCCCATCTCGTGTCCATCCACTTCTCCCTTCATACCCTTATCAGTATACCTCTCATTTATTTAATTGTTTTGATTACCTGTTCCTATAAAAATCAATCTATTTGGTAATCAGGCGCTCCAGCAGGGGGGCCTCGACCCAAAAGGTTAGCGACTTCACATATTTTCGGTCCCGCTCCAGAGCGCTTCGCTCAGTCGAGAAATCTTTCCATAAGACGGCCACCGCCAGCAGTACCACACATAATGAGTGGCCAAACATTATGGGACGAGATGATAGATAGAAGCACGACTTCATCCTCATGCTAAACAAAGCAATAACCAACTCTCGGGGTTCTTTAATTGGTTTTCAGTTATCGTTAAAGGCCAATCGATAATTACATTTACCCATTCCGTGGTTATCGTTTGTTAGGGGAGGAATTAAATGAGGTTTTAGGGATCTTTTCCAAGGCTATTGGGGAGGTAACATGTCCACTTTAATCGAATGTTAACCTTGTGTTTATATATATGTGTATATATATATATATATATATATATATATATATATATATATATATATATATATATATATATATATATATATATAATCAATATCCCCTATACAATAAAGAGCAAGTGTCTGGAGATATATATATATATATATATATATATATATATATATATATATATATATATATATATATATATATATATATATATATATATATATATATATATTCCGGTCACGCTCAACTCTCCCCGTCCCTCGGAGGGGAGAGAGGGATTTGTCATATCCGGGTGAGAGTGGGTGCGCGCATATTCATGTAAATATTTAGCTGTCATTTACTTCCCAGTAAGTGCATGCTAACTATATTCCTTTTACCTATACAGATGTATCATACGATAATTTTATAAAGAAACTAATAAATGAAAGGCATGCTACTGATTTTTCAATAGTGCTTTTTTTCTCTGCCTACTCATCTTTGTTATGTTTAAGGGTTTTGGAAAACTTTTATCAAAAAGATTGTCGTAGCAAATACTTACAACATATAATCTCAAAAAGTATTAATTTTTTTTTTTTTTTTTTTTTATAGCCTCCATGGTCTTCTCATTTTAATAACACTGGGGAGTAAACGCAGTGTCGAAACTTACTTCAATAATACTTAAAATACAAGTAGTAATTAACAATAATAAGAAGCATTAACGCTAATTTTCACTACTACTATGAATCAATTATACCGACCATAGTTCACTGGTGAAATGAATGATTTTGCTATGTCATTCTCATGCCAAGAGCCATCGCCGAAGGAGAACATATTGATCACAACCTTAGCTTGCACCATTCTCCTGACTGGTGAACGCCAGACTGGGGTTCGAGTCCCGCTTAAATTCCTAAGTTTCTTTGGTCACTGCAACCTCACCATCCTTATGAGTTAAGGATGGGGGGTTTGGGGGAGCCTGTAGGTCTATCTGCTGAGTCATCAGCAGCCATTACCGGTCCCTCCTTTGTCCTAACTTGGGAGGAGAGGGTGCCCCCGCTGATCATATGAATATATGGTCAGTCTCTAGGGCATTGTCCTGCCTGATAAAGCAATGTCACTGTCCCTTTCCTCTGCCATTCATGAGCGAACTTTAAACTTTTAAACTATATATTCCTATACTCATTTTTTTTAAGGAGGCACATTTGCACCGACTCGCAGCGGTGCCCTTTTAGCTCGGAATAGTTTTCTGCTCTCTGATTGGCTAGAATTATCTTGTCCAACCAATCAGCGATCAGGAAACTTTTTTCGAGCTAAAAGGGCGCCCCTGCGAGTCGGTGCAAATCTGCCTCACTAAAATCAATTGATTATAGTGTAGTACGTACACCAAACCATAATTTCAACATTAATTTTTAAATTTCTTTAAAAAAGTTACTAAAGCTTTAGTAATTATCCATAAAATCCTATTTTAGACATAGAGATGCGTCAGAATATTTAATTATCATTATTTATATGTGAAAAAAAAACATTAAAATGAAACATTCCGAAATAAAACATTAGCAAAGAAAATCCATAAATTAAAAGAAAAATTAGCAAATATGTATAAACAGCGTTTCGTTGACAATACCTAAAAAGTGAAATATTCTATAAATACATTACTTGAATACATTAAATATGAATAACGCCACGGCGATACAGGATAAAAAACATACTGATTTTAGTAAAAAAGAAATAAAAGCTATCATAGAAATGTTATCTTTATTCACCCAGAGATGAAAGAGCCGCAATAAAACCTGAGGGAATTTGTTGTATTGGATATAAATTACTGTTTTATAACAAAGCTAGGATCAATGACACTTGAACACTCGCCAATTCCAAGGCCGATGAACTTCATATAAAAAACAAAATACAATAGAAATATTATCTAAAAAACACTAACCAACATATTTCCTAATATTACAGATCAATGACACCTGAAGCCAGGCGCAGAAAAACAAAGTAAAAGACTGAATTTTCAAAAGCACACCAACACTATGTATAAAAATAAAATAATCACCTTAAACAATAAATAGAATAAAAATACTTGTAAATTTGCAAAATATCATTATAGCCCTTGTATGAACGTCCTCTCCTAAAACCACATATTTCCGAAATCATGAACCTTATATAGTACAAAAGAACGTGATATTTACACGGTAAAATATCTTAAAAGGAATTAAACTGTTTTATATGGTGAAAATTAAAAAGAAATCTATAAGAAAATTTTATGAGTTGAAGAGTGAATGAATACAAATTAAATGTGTAATGTTTGAAATTTACGGTGTGCCATCAAATGCAAACGGCCATGGCATTTACTTTCCAAATGGCTCATGGTTAAAGAAATATGCACC
>NC_090734.1:139642506-139645006 GCF_036898095.1 Palaemon carinicauda
CATCAACAATGACAGTTGCGTTTCTTGCCTTACTGAAAACTAATTAAATGAAATTGAAAAAGAAATAGATCACTACATAGACGGTTGTTCAAACATTGTAGTCAAAAAAAAAAAAAAAGGAAGAAAGAAAGAAAGAAAAGGAGGCGCTCTTGAATCTTTCAGAAATAAATTCACATAAAACATATAAATGGGCAAAGTCTTTCCATCTCGCTACTCGCTAGCCCATCGTCACCCAGCCGCCTACCACATTATAACCCACATAAAATCTAGCATGGCCTGTCGCTAGAGCAGTACTTTGAGAACGCCATTCTAAATAATATATCAGTACTAAATTCACTGGATTCATACAAAGAGATACTACCGCTAGAGTGATATGAGATCTTTTGACTGGCCACACAGTACTACATTGGATCCTTCTCTCTGGTTATGGTTCATTTTCCCTTAGCCTACAGACACACTGAATAGTCTGGCCTATTCTTTACATATTCTCCTCTGTCCTCATACACCTGACAACACAGTTTGCCAAATAATTCTTCTTCACTCAAGGGGTTACTGCACTGTAATCTTTCAGTGACCACTTTCCTCTTGGTAAGGGTAGAAGAGACTATTAACTATAATAAGCAGCTCTTCTAGCAAAGGACACTCCAAAATCAAACCATTGTTCTCTATTCTTGGGTAGTGTCATAGCCTCTGTACCATGGTGTTCCACTGCCTTGGGTTAGAGTTCTCTTGCTTGAGGGTACATTCGGGCACACTATTCTATCTTATTTCTCTTCCTCTTGTGTTATTGGTTCTTATAGTTTATATAGGATATATCTATTTTAATGTTGTTACTGTTCTTAAAATATCTTATTTTCCTTTCTTCCTTTCCTCACTCGGCTATTTTCCCCGTTAGAGCCCTTGGCTTATAGCATCCTGCTTTTCCAACTAGGGTTGTAGCTTAGCAAGTAATAATAATAATAATAATAATAATAATAATAATAATAATAATAATAATAATAATAACAACAACCATAATAATAATAATGGATATTGGGGATTCAAAATTTTTCTAATGCTATATGGAGAGGAATAGGAATCTAATTGCAATGGGATATATCATTAATTAAACATCCATATAACATTTGGTAGGAGGCCGACTCAGTTAGGTGAAGAAACCACACTAGATATATCTTTCTCAAACAATCACATTCTTCTAAATGGCATCTCAAGACAGTCCTTATCTTTTTCCAATCATTAGCTAAAACATGTGAAGCTTCGTGCAATTTTTAATTACACACTATAAACTGTGTATCTCTGTATCTCTATGCTTCAGTCATAACGAAACTGCCCGTAGACATATTTAAACATAAGCTATGTAAGTCTCTGGATATCTTAATTAGATGAACCATGATGTAACGCCATTCGTCAGAGACTCTAATGCAGGGCACAGTTCTAACGCGATCCGGCCCATGTATTTAAAGTCCAAAGTCGGAGTTAACATCAAAGATTTCAGTAAGCTCTCTCTCTCTCTCTCTCTCTCTCTCTCTCTCTCTCTCTCTCTCTCTCTCTCTCTCTCTCTCTCTCTCTCTCTCTCTCTCTCTAGTGCAGTCGACTGTAACAAATGCATGTATTTCTTAATATATCAAGATAATATTATCCAATCGATTTGATCGTACTTTCAAGAGTAACATCTGCTATTTTGGCTGCACTGAGAGGCTCGTTCATGAAAAGAGGTCACATAATTACATGGAAATTTGACCTTCCTCTCTTACTCATGTACAGCCGTGAAGCTGTTACCATAGTTTTCATTACATATGAATTTCCTCCGGGCCCTGCTGCTTCCTCCGGTGTCTTCGATGACCGCGGAGGTAGCAGCAGTAGGGGGATTCAGCATTATGAAGCTTCATCTGTGGTGGATAACGGAGGAGGGTGGGCTGTGGCACCCTAGCAGTACCAGCTGAACTCTGTTGAGTCCCTTGTCAGGCTGGGAGGAACGTAGAGAGTAGAGGTCCCCTTTTTGTTTTGTTTCATTCGTTGATGTCGGCTACCCCCCCCCCCAAAAAAAAAATAATTGGGGGAAGTACCTTGGCATATGTATGTATGTACTAGTAAAAACTTAATCTAGTTTTAGAGTCACCAAGATTACGACCTTTCCCTACGACAAAACTTAATCAATAGGAACATTCAAGAATTTACACCAAGTTTAAATTAATACAATTTGAACTTGAAGTATCATGATAAACACATGATTAACTTTTATAATTAAAATTCTAAATGATAATATATAAACACTAGTAGTATTTGACTAACTCCTCCCTAGATGTATATCTTCAATAGTTTATATAGAAAATATATATTTTAATGTTGTTACATTTCTTAAAATATTTTATATTTTCTTTGTTTCTTTTCCTCAATTGGGTATTTTCCCTGCTGGGGCCCATGGGCTTATAGCATAATGCTTTTCCAACTAGGGTTGTAGCTTAATAATAATAATAATAATAATAATAATAGTAGTAGT
>NC_090734.1:139657506-139665006 GCF_036898095.1 Palaemon carinicauda
AATTTGGAAATCAAATCGCCTGAAATTACATATAAAAATCAGGCTATATATCAGTTTAGCGAGGTTGGTGTTACAGTACGGACATGAGTGGTGGTATGACAATGAAAAAATATCCAACAGATTTTGTAGATTTGAGAACAAAGCCCTCAGAAGAATATTGGGAGTGAAATGGCAAGACAGGATTAGAAATGAAACTATAAGAGAGATTACTAGTGTGCCATATGTGGATGAGATCATAGTGAGGGGTAGATGGAGATGGTTTGGGCATGCTCTCCGCACTCCCCCCAAGAGAAATTAGTTCACCAAACTTTCAACTGGGTTCCACAAGGCACTAGAAGAGTTGGAAAACCCAAGGCTACATGGCTGAGGACTATTAATCGTGAAGTAGATGATGAATAAAGAAGTACTGATTAAAAAGTACATGATACATACGATAGGTGAAATCTAACAGAGCCCTTTGCGTTAATAGGCCCAGGAGGAGATGATGATGATGATGATAATTATGTACCTAAAGATAATTCTAATTTACATCTATCTCTTTTCCTTAGGAATAACAGCGTCAAACGTTACCCATCTGTTTTAAAGTATTTTTCTTTTCAAAACAGCATACTGTAAATTTAGTGTAGGGTAACGCAAAAGGCATTTGTTGTTTCATGACTATCACCCATCCAAAAATTGACCACCATCGAATATGGTTAACTTAGCTGAGAGCACAACGAGACAAAATTACCAACCAATTCCGTATGGCTATAACTGAAGCTCACTATCTTTGCTCATCGATATTTCTCTCACTTTCTTCCTTCAATGTTTAGCCAGTCACCTAATACTACGAATGGATTATATTCCTTTTCCAAAGCCTTGAATAATCATGACCTTATTTTAAAGTAAGGTTTCCATATTAATTTCTTTTTCGAGAACTGCTAACATCATGCACTACTTATGCATGTTAAAGACCGGTATATTTCGTGATCACTTGAGATTTAACTTGGAAGAGAGAGAGAGAGAGAGAGAAGAGAGAGAGAGAGAGAGAGAGAGAGAGAGAGAGAGAGAGAGAGAGAGAGAGAGAGAGAGAGCATGGAAGACGAAGAAACAGCCATGTCTTTCTTTGTCGTCACCTTTGAGTACAAATATCTCTCTCTCTCTCTCTCTCTCTCTCTCCTCTCTCTCTCTCTCTCTCTCTCTCTCTCTCTCTCACACACACACACGAGAGTTCAGCGAGATGCTGCGAGAAGGGAGATCTGTGAATGTAGATAAAGGCCTTGGGATGAGTGTGCGTGGAGGGGGGAGGAGGGGGGGGAGGACCGGGGAGAAATGGTCTTGATCACATAGTCTGAAACAAACGACATCACATCGTTGTTTAAGGTCGAGATTAGCCGTATCCTCTCGCCACACCGCAATTACCTCCATTATTATCATTACTGGCATCCTTATCGGGGCTACTATCTGAGGCTTTACTATCAGCACCGTCAGGATTTTTACCACCTTTTATGACTGTCATCATAGCACGTTGGCAATTCCTTTAAGCCGTGCCCATCTCTTGCTTCGATCAGCGTCTTGATATATATCATTCTCTCTCTCTCTATCTCTCTCTCTCTCTCCTCTCTCCTCTCTCTCTCTCTCCTCTCTCTCTCTCTCCTCTCTCTCTCTCTCTCTCTCTCTCTCCAAGGGATATCCCAGCACTATTCAGGAATTTTATAGTATCCTTTCATACAGCAAGATATTTGTCTTCTTTTGTTTGTTTGTCTGTTAGACCATCTCTCTCTCTCTCTCTCTCTCTCTCTCTCTCTCTCTCTCTCTCTCTCTCTCTCTCTCTCTCTCTCTCTCTCTCATACACAAAGGCCATACTCTATAATACTCAAGAAATATACTTGCAAAATCTTTTATTATATCTGGGTCTAAACCAGGCTAATCACATCATCATATTTACAGAAAATATGAAATTGTTATTTTATCTCTCTCTCTCTCTCTCTCTCTCTCTCTCTCTCTCTCTCTCTCTCTCTCCTCTCTCTCTCTCTCTCTCTCTCATACACAAAGGCCATACTCTATAATACTCAAGAAATATACTTACAAAATCTTTTATTATATCTGGGTCTAAACCAGGCTAATCACATCATCATATTTACAGAAAATATGAAATTGTTATTTTATCTCTCTCTCTCTCTCTCTCTCTCTCTCTCTCTCTCTCTCTCTCTCTCTCTCTCTCTCTCTCTCTCTCTCTCTCTCTCTCTCTCGCTCTCTCTCTCGCTCTCTCTCTCTCTCTCTCTCTGTACAATTACTTAAGGAGCACAGTAGACAAAGGACAAACTCAACCCTTAGAGAATCCTCCAACAATAAAAAGAGGAAATTTGGCAAAAAAAAAAAAAAAAAGGAGAGAGGGAGAGAGAGATAATGCAGATATAAGTAAAACTAGCACAAGTAAATCAGGGAACCTAGCAAAGCCACAGAGGAAGAGAAAAAAGATAGAACATTTCTTCAGAGTGGCGCCATTCAATGCTCAGTCAGTTAGAAACAAAAGAGAAAACTACACGGCAATGATAGCTAGTGAGGAACTAGATGTAATAGGCATTGCTTAGACCTGGATTAATAAAAAAAAAAAAAAAAAAAAAAAAAAAATCCCAGGCTTCAAGCTTTCCAGGGAGGATAGCCTTACCATAAAAGGTGAGGGGGTAATGCTTTATGTTAATAATTACCTAAACCCAATAGAAATTAAATTAGAAACCGATTACGAAGTGACAGGTGCAAATATTAACACCATAGGGAAAAACCTGTTCATAATAATATACAGCACACCACATCAATCGCACAACTTGGACAAGAAGTGAACAATAAGCTAGCTGTCCTAATGGGACTACTCCAATGCAGCAGTAAACTGGGACATTATGAATTCTACATCAAATACAGAGGGACATAGGCTACTATAATTTGTCAATAATGAATTCCTCCATCGGTGGGTCGATAAACCAACTCAGGGAAACAATAGAATAGACATTGTGCTAACAACAAAAGAAAATTTACTATCCAGTATCTCAGTATGCAAAAATATTGGCAAAAGTTACCACAGAATAGTTAGCTTTCAAGTAAATATTCCTCATCTAAAAGAAAGGAAAATACAAAAAAAAAAATAAATAAAAACTAGATTACAAACGGGGTAACTGGACACCACTGAAGGAATACATCAAGAATTTAGAATACGACGAACCAGGGAACAGATACACAATGGGACTCCTTTGTAGAAATATGAAAAAAGGGCTAAATGTATACCACAGGGAAAAGTTTTTCCCAATGGAACTCCACAACCCAAATGGTTCAACAAAGAAATAGCCAATGCAATAAGAAGCAGAGACAGGAAAACATAAATCAATGGGTCTACAGCCTTCAATTCGTGAAATTTCCGAGCACAAAAAGTTAAGCAGAAATTTGGATAAACTAATTAAAAATGCCAAGATCAATGAAGTGAAAAGAGTGGCTTCAGCTAGTAAAGAAAACCCAAAAGATTTTTTTCATATGTAAACAGTAGAAAACCAATCAAAAACCACATTAACCTGTTAAGAGACTCAGAGGGTAATCTTGTAACAAATTATTTAGAAAAAACCGTACTGGTGAACGCATAATTCACAACGACCCTCCAAGAACCAGCTATCAAATGTGAAGGGCCACAACCACTAAATAGAATCACCTTTACAATGAAAAATGTCAAAAACAAAATGAAGGGACTCAGTAAATCGAAGTCACCAGGTCCAGATGATATTCATCCAAAAGACATTATAAAAGTAGAAGAGGAAATAACCTCATACTTTTACAAAATTTTCTGAAAGACAGACAACAAAAGAAAGGCGCCACAAGGATGGAAACTAGGCAAAATTCCTCCGATCTACAAGGGACCAAAAGAAGAACCTGGCAACTATAGACCTGTGTCCAACTTCAGTGCCTTGCAAAATTTTTAATCAATTATAGTAGATTCAATAGTGTAACATATAAAGGAAAACAATCTTCAGATAGACAGCCAAAATGGTTTTAGACAAAAGAGATCCTGTGTAACAAATCTGTTAGAAATTTTCCACAAGTTTAGCATTAATGACAAATGCAGGGCAATAGACATCATATACTTAGACTTTCAAAAGGCTTTTGACAAAGTCCCTCATAAAAAATTAACGGTTGAAATTAGAGCACTAGGCATCATTGACGAGCCAGCTAAATGAATAAAATTGGCTGACAAACAGAAAACAGAGTTGGAACCAATGGAGAAGCCTCAGAATGGGCAGCTGTTACAAGCGGAGTACCTCGAGGATCCATCCTTGGCCCACTACTATTTCTGATTTACATTAAAATCATAGATTTAGGATTAGCTAACAGCATAGCTAAATTTGCCGACGATACTAAACTGGTCATAAATGCTGCGAACTCAGAAGACGTAGAAGCCTTAAGAGAAGATATTATTAAGTTAGGTGAATGGTCCGGAAAAAGACAATTGCCTTTCAACTCTGGGAAATACAAAGTTACGAACATATGTTATAGTAAAAAACAAACATTATTCACAACTGGGTGATTGAAATACAAAGTGTGAACCAGGAGGAAGATCTCGGCATTATTATTGGCAAAGATTTAAAGTTCGCAAAAGGTGAAAAAAAAACACAAAAACTAATAGGTTACATGAAGGCAATTCAAATACAGAAACAAAGACACGGTACTACAGCTGTACATATCACTATTAAGACACCATCTAGAATACGCAATCCAATTTTGGGCTCCAAGTATTCAGAAGGATATACAGTAGATAGACCCGAAGCAGTGCAAGCTACGACCACCAAAGTTCCAACACTAAGGCAATTTGGATATAGACAGAGAATGGAACATTTTAGCTTATTTGAACTACAAAATCGACGACTAAGCGGCCAGTTAATAGAGGCATTCAAAATTTTTAAAGGAATAACAAATGTAGGTTGGAATTGAAAAAATACACCACTCAGTGTGATAATTTCTTTACATACAAAATAGCAAATACATGGAATAGATTTCTAGCGGATGTAGAGAACAGTAACACAGTAAACGAGTTCAAGAATAAGTGAGACAAGATCATAAAAACTTAAACAGTTTAAACCAAATCTCTCTACCCGAGAGCAAATGGAGTCTCCCAGGATGGACTAAAAAATCTTTGAGACACTCAAAATCCTTGTAACACTCTCTCTCTCTCTCTCTCTCTCTCTCTCTCCTCTCTCTCTCTCTCTCTCTCTCTCTCTCTCTCTCTCTCTCTCTTTTCTACATATTTCTCTTCAGACAAGTTGACTTTTGGCATTATAAATTCCTAAACATCATGTAATCTTAGCCTTGTCTATATATTTTTTTTCGTCACGGCATCTATTAACATTTTGAAATTCTTAAACATCTGATGTAAAACTTATTCCTGCCTGCATTAATTTCCTATATAAAAAAAAAGGGTAACCTTTAACTATAACTAACAATTTTTGCCATTCAATTTCCGATTGAAATATCACAATTTAACCAAGAATCAGTTCAAACGGCCATGATATCCTCGTCTGAACACGTCTCCTAATTCTCTGCAATGCCATAATCTTCAGCCCTTGAAAAGATTTTCGTAATTCTTCCAATCCTCATTTTTTCTCTGCCGTATCAAAGTAATTCACATCGAATATCTTACTTACTCGTAATGATATCACGCTGTTTGAAATTCCTGCTTTTATGCGAGTATAATATGTAGATCTTGGTTTCTAATAGTAGGGGGAAAAAAGACTATCTTGCGAGTAATATTCTTGAAGCACGTACATTTTTTTTACATCATACTTATTGGAAGTGAATCTAAGCATAAAATACTATTTTGGTGATGGTTGCTAAAGTTATTTTCAGATCGCTAGTTGTTGTCTATGAAGTGATGAAGCAGGAGATGATGAATGAAGAAGTATTGAATTTAATGCTCAAGATAGAAACGACTAGCGAGATCTAACCAAAGCCTTTTGCGTCAATAGGCGTAGGAAGGAGATGATGAGTTGTTGTCTATAAAATCAGTAGTTCTTCAAAGCAATCCACATGTATTCTAATCAAATTTAAGATAGCATTACAACACACTATTCTTATTGTTAACATAAAAACATCCATTAAATTCACTTCTTTCTCTAATATCATCGTGTTGCCGAGAAAAAAAAAAAAAAAAAAAAAAAAAAAAAAAAAAAAAAAAAAAAAAACACGCAAAGGGCAACTGGCTGTTTTATAGCGAACTACTGCTGACATAATTATAGTAACTTATTCCTCTTACTTCTTACTATTGATATCTACAGAAATATGATTTTTGTTAGGTGCCAAGAAGAAAGTCTTAAAGCCTTTGCGGGTAAGAATAATAATGACAGACCAAGGTGTACAAGATCCTTATAATAAATGTACCGGGAAATTAGATGTGACGTATCTAAAAAGCAATTAATAATACACACACAAAATAATTCTGCAACCAAAACAAACACATTTATCTTTCGAAGCCAATGTGCATCATTCCCGTGCAAGTTATAATCTTCCACCTTTCAACGTCGACGATTCTTAAAAAATATAAATAGAACAGACTCACGAAAATTGTTTACATGTAATGAATAATGTCTACTGCAATTTCATACGATCGCTGATTACCACTATTTTGTAGATTACCGAGAGAGAAATAGAAAAACAATAAATCAATAACCCATAATACAGCCACAGGTTTCGGAATAAAACACAAATAGTGTACTTACAGTATAAACGCTAAATGTGTTTTGAAACTATTATTGTGCATAATTTCCTCAATTACGGAAACTCCAGATCAATGTCCTCAAAAAATTATACCATAATATTCTTTGTTTCGTAAATACTATAATCATATCAATAAGTGATAAGTGTACCAACCGTGTTTCACACAATTGTACATAATTCCTTTTGTATATATTATGCTTGTATCTTCGCTCTTCCCTCGCACTAAAACGAACATATGGTACATAAGCTTTACTTAGGAGTGAGTGCATACGAATCACAATAGATATTCCGTAACTAACATAAAAGGAAAATTATACAAATGTAAAAAAAAAAAAAAAAAAAATCTTGAAAAAAGCTATAATAATACTTCTTTTTATTGACATCTTCAGGCTCGTAATTTATCAAAACAGATGCCACGAGATTAATACCAACAATGCGGTCTCTTTGAGGTCAGCTTTTGATGAACGACCTTGAATAGGAGATGAAAGAAAACAGATGTCAAGGCTCATTGTCAAATTACACTCTTTTGAACCGGGAATCAACAGAGATTGGAGGAAGCTTCTTCACACGATGATAATAATACAAATTCCTAAATCGTCAGTGGTGTCCTACCCAGTTCTATGGTCATCAAGTCATTAGTTATAAATGCTTTTATGACTGCATTTTCTATTTCACACACACACAGTATGTGATTGATTGATTGATTGATTTTAGGTTTTTTCGCATCCTGACATCAAAAGGTCATTGACGAGGAAACTCACAATATGAAAT
>NC_090734.1:139680006-139684598 GCF_036898095.1 Palaemon carinicauda
TAGAATTAATTTCCTTTATTTCTTATGGGAAAAACTGTTTTACTTAATGAGCATTTTTAGTTTGCGAGCCCCCTCCCAGAACACAATAAACTTGTACACTGAGGTACCACTGTATGTATGTATATATATATATATATATATATATATATATATATATATATATATATATATATATATATATATATATATATATATATGCAAATAGATAGATATTGTACATAGTTAATTAAGTCGAAAGCATCGCTAATATCAATTATTTAAATATTATCAAACAGAATGCACCCTATGACACGGACTGTTTTCCGTAAGCACCAAAATTACCCGACATCCACGAAAAACTCCAAGTCCGAATCTTTAACAATGACTAAATTTTTTGATTCAGAAAAAGAAATTAGATAGTCTTTTTACTTCGGTTTTAAGATAATATTATTATAATCAAAATATAAACTAAGTTTTCTTTTCGTTGCGACATTCAGCAAAGTTCTCGTAGTTCAACTGGGAGCGATACACAGGTGCAAGTGGAATTAATGTTTTATTATGATATAGCGAAGAGTTGATCGAATGCGTCCGAATTCGACCGGACTCTTTTTAAAGGTCCTTCGGTGTTCGAAAGGCGTCAAAAGTTGAGCTAAATTTTATGAGCAAGTTAGATCTAAGTTCCAGATAGGATGTGCGCTAGCATAAATTTCAGACATCCCTATACCAAAACAGTAGCATTCTATCTGCACTTGTTTTTACACAATATTTTGACAACACAGTCTTTTCAGCTGATACACTGAAATTACTACTACTACCACTCCACTGGTCTTGGGGCCACTTGTTGACCCATGGCCGCTCTTGTTAGATTCTTCCTTCACCCAAGGGATTAACTACGGTAATGTAATTGTTCAGTGGCTAATTTCTTCTTGGTAAGGTAGAAGAGACTCTTTAGCTATGGTAAGCAGCTCTTCTAGGAGAAGGACACTCCAAAATCAAACCATTGTTCTCTAGTCTTGGGTAGTGCTATAGCCTCTGTACCATGGTCTTCCACTGTCTTAGGTTAGAGTTCTCTTGCTTGAGGGTACACTCGGGCACACTGTTCTATCTAATTTCTCTTATTATTGTTTTGTGAAGTTTTTTATTGTTTATATAGGAAATATTAATTTTAATGTTGTTACTATTCTTTAAATATTTTATTTTTCCTTGTTTCCTTTCCTCACTGGGCTATTTTCCCTGTTGGAGCCCCTGGGCTGATAGCATTGTGCTTTTCCAACTAGGGTTGTAGCTTAGCATTTAATAATAATAATAATAATAATAATAATAATAATATTCCAATCTCTTCCGCCACAGTCATGCAATCTCAAGGGTTCAAACCCTCCTCTAAACACCTCCTCCAATCTTTTCTTGGTCGTCCAGGAGGTCTACGTTCATCTACACGTGCCAAGAAGACCCTTCTTGGCATTCTGTCCTCCTCCATTCTTGCAACATGCCCTGACCATTGTATTCTTCTTCCCTTAACAAATCGACTTATATTCGGTACATCAAAATAAATATGACCACAACGACTGCAACACTCACCCAAATTTTTTTATTTTATGTCTCATAATATTGTGATTTTATAGATGAAAGTTCGTTTGAATATGCATTAGCAGCTATAAAAAAAAGCAGCCCATTACCGCTTATTTTTTTACTATTTTTTTTTTTAGACTACTGGGGACTAGGTGCCAACATGGGATTTTGTCATTATTGATAGCCCATATTGTCGAACTTACTCTTTTGGGTATTGGTTCCATAATATGAAAGGTTTGCCGTTCGCATGAAACTCCACAGTTTGTTGCAACATTCATCAACAATTGTTAGCATAAGCACTACAATAAAAACACAATTATACAATTCTTGAAAAATGTGACTTTTAGTGAGTCTCTCGGAGTAAAAATATCATAATAAATATGTTTTCCTAACAAAAAACATAACCCAAGCACGTACCTTGTGAACGCAGCTGCAATATTTTCTTGCTTATAGTTAAGCAATATGACCATTTAACCTCTTTAAATTGTTATGTTTAACATTAATTGCAGGAATAATTTCTAAATGATCCAATGAAAAATAATTATGCAATTTACCACTTTAATGTTTCTAATCGCAAGATAAATCAAGCTGAACTGACTTTTCGACTTATAAAAGCATGGAAAAATGTATCAAACATACGAGAGACATGTGTAATATCAGTGGCATGCTGCTGTAGGTGTATGAGCACAAAACATTACCCATTTTTCCTCTTTCAAGTTTCCGTTCTTGTCGATGATTAATTCTACACAATTTAGAAAGATTCCGGAAGCATGAGGAACTAGCTCCCTTGTCAATGTATAGTTTTATAACTTTTTATTTCAACAATAAAGCTTCAATTTTATTCTTCCATGCAAAGACAGACTGTTGGTAAACCCTAATCTTTAATGCAGAGAGAGAGAGAGAGAGAGAGGAGAGAGAGAGGAGGAGAGAGAGAGAGAGAGATGTAAACAAATAGAAAAGTACAGGAGGAAGGTTATTGAAAGAGGAGGAAAAATCGATGATTAATTCTACACAATTTAGAAAGATTCCGGAAGCATGAGGAACTAGCTCCCTTGTCAATGTATAGTTTTATAACTTTTTATTTCAACAATAAAGCTTCAATTTTATTCTTCCATGCAAAGACAGACTGTTGGTAAACCCTAATCTTTAATGCAGAGAGAGAGAGAGAGAGAGAGAGAGAGAGAGAGAGAGAGAGAGAGAGAGAGAGAGAGATGTAAACAAATAGAAAAGTACAGGAGGAAGGTTATTGAAAGAGGAGGAAAAAGAAGTTGCTACATTCCTTAAATATTTTCTCAGATACACAAATGTATGAGGAATCACGTGTCTTATAAACAATGGTCTCCACTCTTTTTAATATTGTTTGATTAATAGAACAATTATACAGTACTGGCATAGAAACAGGTAAGGGAGTTTCACAATAGGAGAGAGAATAATATGGAATCCTCTCGTGGCCTTTAAAATATGAAAAATTCTCTCCCCCTCTCTCTCTCTCTCTCTCTCTCTCTCTCTCTCTCTCCTCTCTCTCTCTCTCTCTCTCTCTCTCTCTCTCTCATTGCAGTTTCAACAACTGGCCTTCCTTTGTTGGAAGTGAATCATATATACACATTGAATCTCAGAATATATACACAAAGAGAGAGAGAGAGAGGAGAGAGAGAGAGAGAGAGAGAGAGAGAGAGAGAGAGAGAGAACGTTCTGTCAAAGACATTTTACCGACATGATAATGTAGATGATATCAGTTTCGGCGGGCAAATGTCCCTGTGATCATATACCTTCCCACTTGCCCCCATTCCTCCCCCATTACACGATGATGCGCCACCATTAAGGAATGGGTACCACCATCCATTACTCAAACCAGGCGTCGTATACCTGGTAAAGGTGAGGGGGGGGGGGGGGCAGATAGAACGGGCCAGGAAGGTGGTGGTGGTGGGGACGGGGGGCACTACCCCCCAAACTAGCCATAACCCCATTACTGGGGTTTGTACTTACTTAAGGTCTAGTGTCTATCCGAAGGGTTGATTATAGTGTTACACCCTGCTAACACACCCTGGCTTAGATACGCTTACACCCATCCGGCCAGGTATACCTTAACCACATGCAGAGGAAGCTGAAGGCGAAATGATAGTTAAAGACGCCTAAAATAAGGGCCTAAATTGTCTTCCTTTCCAGCTAGTGGCTTACGCCGCTCCTGAGCCGGTGGCAAAGTCACTCTCATCTCTCTCTTAAGTATAGCGAGTCGATTGTGAAAATTAAAGTTAAATAAAGACGTTCGGTAATAGCTATAGTTTTATCGACGATTCTTTTAATGCTCTTTTATTCTATGTTTAGAAAGTAAAATCGCCACACAGAGGCCACTTAATACATATATTCTCACAAGGCTTGATAGATTTGAAATGGTTTTCAACATAATTTCCCCAGCAGCGGCATTGTGCAACTATATGCAACATTAATCCCATTTCCTTTATACACTTCAAGGTCAACTTTGTGCTAACAATGCTGAAGATAGATTTTGTAGTACTTGACTTCACTAAATGCATTTACATTCAAATTCAAACCATATTATATATCAGCATATGTATATATATATATATATATATATATATATATATACAAGTATATATATACACACACACATATATATATATATATATATATATACATATATATATATATATATATATTATATATATATATATATATATATATATATATATATGTGTGTGTGTGTGTGTGTGTATTATATAAGATGGATTTTTATTTACTGAACTAAATTAATATGCTGTAAACAACTGAAATGATGAGAACCTTGATACGTACCAAGGTAAAATGAATCGCTCATATGAAACATACATATGCACACACATATAACAACTATCATATATATATATATATATATATATATATATATATATATATATATATATATACAGAGAGAGAGAGAGAGAGAGAGAGAGAGAGAGAGAGAGAGAGAGAGAGAGAGAGAGAGTCAGTTTAGTCTGGCTGCTATTACAGATTTGACATATTTTAGACCTCAAAACCTTTCGAGG
>NC_090734.1:139692598-139706173 GCF_036898095.1 Palaemon carinicauda
GAGTATACATAATTCTTTTATGTAAAAAATTTCAATCAGAAATTAATATTACACAAATATATATATATTATATATATATATATATATATATATATATATATATATATATATATATATATATATATATATATATATATATATTAGAAGGGGCTAGCGTTCGATCCCAAGTATGAAGTAGAAATTTATTTCTATTTGAACACGATGTTGTGTTGATTATATATATATATATATATATATATATATATATATATATATATATATATATAATATATATATATATATATATATATATATTGGTGTGACCGGAAAACCAAGATGAGAGATAATTACATAAGTCACTTTTTTGTGCCCTACACAGTAAGATTACCAAAGGCAACTGGAACAATCCCCTGACCACTCCCCACCAATATGAAAACCACGCCTTACAAACAACTCATCCACAGTCTCGTTTCCTGGATTTTTTAATGCCCTTGCGATACAGTGCCTATTAACCCCGCATATCATTAGCCTTCTTTACTCCTTAGCCCCAATATATCAAGATTGTAGTCCATATCAACTTGAAGTCATAATGTTCAATCTTTTCACGAAAGAGAGAGAGAGAGAGAGAGAGAGAGAGAGAGAGAGAGAGAGAGAGAGAGGAGAGAGAGAGAGGAGAGAGATTATGTGATTGTTATCATTAAAAATAATAATCAAACTAGAGAAAAGTCAACTGAAATTGCTACATAAGCAAGGTAGAGAAACACGTGTAAACGATTACATTGAATAAATCGTTTTTATATTTATTTCCAAGCAATAAATTTTGTTGGAGTAATAATTCCCCACCTGTGAATCCCCATAACCTCTACCAAAATCAGATCACGTCTCTAACAAAAATAAAAAATAAAAATTATATAAAAAAAAAAAAAAGGTAGAAAATCTCATTATTTAACTTCGATACACACCACGCAAGAATGAAAATTCGAAACTGATAATATCTCGGTAACCAAGTAACAAATATTGTCAGTCAGATGTACAATCTTGATTTTGATACTAAGCGGTAAATATTGTTGCACAATGTTCTACTTTACAATGTTAACAAGTGTACATATATCTTAGAACAAAATATAGTAAATATTAAGGTAAAATATCTGAACTATCGTGGCCACTATGATTATATGCCTCAAAAACACTCGCAATATTTCTGCTAGATTTTTCCATACAGTAGGTTGGTCTCAAAAAAATAGCTTTAAGTATCATTGTATTTTCAAAAGTACCACTCAAAAAGATTTCAGTCCTGTTCAAGTCCAGCCTTGTTCTCTATTGACTTAATCCGTTCCAATTATACGCCGAATTTCTCTGTTATAATGAATATACTATCTGCAAGTCTAAAATTAATATGCTTTAAATGTTTCATATGTCATATGAGTTGAGATATGTCTCTATGAATAAAATATTGGATATAACAGTAACTTGTGTGTACAAAATCAGTTTTTAAACTAGGCGTGTTTCTAAAAATGTTGGGTAAGGGTCTTTGGTAACATTATTTTATTATGATTTTATTATAGAGGAAGGGACAGACGATGGTTAGATATTTTATAGATGGAGAAATTGTTTAAAAGCGCATGAAAGAAGGAATATGAAAAATTACAGTGTTATGGTACTTATAATTTGACATAGAACAAAAAAATGTGGCTATACAGGTATTATACCATCTGTAATACCAATAAAAAAGTACAGTGATAACCCATCGGACCCGGCGCACTAGCAAGAGGAATTATAGCAATTGCGGTAGCTATTCCCAATCCCAGGCATGTAAACTCCACGAACATGGTGACTTCAATCCAGTCATTGATAACTACTCCAGCAACAGAAACTACGGATGCCCTTCACGGCTTTGCATGAGACTAAGAAGTGTTGCTATGCATTAATCTTTTCATCTAATTTCAATGAAAGTTAAATTGTTTTACAATATTATTTATTATTTTTCATGAAGATGATTGTGAATTATTAATTCATATTCATTTCTGATGCTTGGGGTTATAGGTTTTTCAATAATTAGCTTTACAAACCTGCCGTTCTTTAGAAAACGGAACGTTTTAAAATGTCTAGATGAAGGAAAGGTTCCTTAGTTGAACAGCGTTAATGAGTGCACGTGTATCTATGAATATGCAGAACGCATAGAATTAATTTCCTTTATTTCTTATGGGAAAAACTGTTTTACATAATGAGCATTTTTAGTTTGCGAGCCCGCTCCCAGAACACAATAAACTTGTACACTGAAGGTACCACTGTATGTGTGTGTGTGTGTGTATATATATATATATATATATATTATATATATATATATATATATATATATATATATATAAATATTATATATATATATTATACACATATATATATATATATATATATATATATATATATATATACACATATATGCATATATATACATATTATATATATATATATTATATATATATATATATATATATATATATATATATATATATATATATATATATATTATATAATATATATATATATATATATATGTATATATATAATATATATATATATATATATATATATATATATATTTATATGTGTATATATACATATATGCAAACAGAGATATTGTACATAGTTAATTAAGTCGAAAGCATCGCTAAAATCATTAAATACTATCAAACAGAAGGCATCCTATGACACGGACTGTTTTCCGTAAGCACCAAAATTACCCGACATCCACGAAAAACTCCAAGTCCGAATCTTTATCAATGACTAAATTGTCTTGATTCAGCAAAAGAAATTAGATAGTCTTTTTACTTCCGTTTTTGAGATATTATTATAATCAAAATATAAACTAAGTTTTCTTTTCGTTGCGACATTCAGCAAAGTTCTCGTAGTTCAACTGGGAGCGATACACAGGTGCAAGTGGAATTTAATGTTTTATTATGATATAGCAAAGAGTTGATCGAATGCGTCCGAATTCGACCGGACTCTTTTTAAAAGTCCTTCGGTGTTCGAAAGGCATCAAAAGTTGAGCTAAATATTATGAGCAAGTTAGATCTAAGTTCCAGATAGGATGTGCGCTAGCATAAATTTCAGACATCCCTAGACCAAAACAGTAGCGTTCTATCTGCACTTGTTTTTACACAATATTTTGACAACACAGTCTTTTCAGCTGATACACTGAAATTACTACTACTACCACTCCACTGGTCTTGGGGCCACTTGTTGACCCATGGCCGCTCTTGTTAGATTCTTCTTCACCCAAGGGATTAACTACGGTAATGTAATTGTTCAGTGGCTACTATTTTCTTGGTAAGGTAGAAGAGACTCTTTAGCTATGGTAAGCAGCTTTTCTAAGAGAAGGACACTCCAAAATCAAACCATTGTTCTCTAGTATTGGGTAGTGCTATAGCCTCTGTACCATGGTCTTCCACTGTCTTGGGTTAGAGTTCTCTTGCTTGAGGGTACACTCGGGCACACTGTTCTATCTAGTTTCCCTTCTTCTTGTTTTGTTGAAAGTTTTTATTGTTTATATAGGAAATATTTATTTTAATGTTGTTACTATTCTTGAATATTTTATTTTTCTTGTTTCCTTTCCTCACTGGGCTATTTTCCCTGTTGGAAGCCCCTGGTCTTATAGCATCCTGCTTTTCCAACTAGGGTTGTAGCTTAGCATTTAATAATAATAATAATAATAATAATAATAATAATAATAATAATAATAATAATAATAATATTCCATTCTCTTCTGCCACAGTCATGCAATCTCAAGGGTTCAAACCCTCCTCTAAACACCTCCTCCAATCTTTTCTTGGTCGTCCAGGAGGTCTACGTTCACCTACACGTGCCAAGAAGACCCTTCTTGGCATTCTGTCCTCCTCCATTCTTGCAAACATGCCCTGCCCATTGTATTCTTCTTCCCTTAACAAATCGAGTTATATTCGGTACATCAAAATAAATATGACCACAACGACTGCAACAACTCACCGAAAAATATTTATTTTATATGTCTCATAATATTGTGATTTTATAGATGAAAGTTCGTTTGAATATGTATTAGCAGCTATAAAAAAAAAAAGCAGCCATTACCGCTTATTTTTTTACTATTTTTTTAGACTACTGGGACTAGGTGCCAACATGGGATTTTGTCATTATTGATAGCCCATATTGTCGAACTTACTCTTTTGGGTATTGGTTCCGTAATGTGAAAGGTTGCCGTTCGCATGAAACGCCACGGTTTGTTGCGACATTCATCAACAATTGTTAGCATAAGCACTACAATAAAAACACAATTATACAATACTTGAAAAATGTGACTTTTAGTGAGTCTTTCGAAGTACAAATATCAAAATAAATATGTTTTCCTAACAAAAAAACATAACCCAAGCACGTACCTTGTGAAACTCAGCTGCAATATTTTCTTGCCTATAGTTAAGCAATATGACCATTTAACCTCTTTAATTGTTATGTTTAACATCAATTGCAGAAATAATTTCTAAAAGATCCAATGAAAAATAATTATGCAATCACCACTTTTATGTTTCTAATCGCAAGATAAATCAAGTTGAACTGACTTTTCGATTTAATAAAAGCATGGAAAAATGTATCAAACATACGAGAGACATGTGTAGTATCAGTGGCATGATGCTGTAGGTGTATGAGCGCATAATATTACCCATTTTTCCTCTTTCAAAGTTTCCGTTCTTGTCGATGATTAATTCTACAAAATTTAGAAAGATTCCGGAAAGCATGAGGAACTAACTCCCTTGTCAATGTATAGTTTTATAACTTTTTATTTCAACAATAAAGCTTCAATTTTATTCTTCCATGCAAAGACAGACTGTTGGTAAACCCTAATCTTTAATGCATCCAGAAGAGAGAGAGAGAGAGAGGAGAGAGAGAGAGAGAGAGAGAGAGAGAGAGAGAGAGAGAGAGAGATATGTAAACCAAATAGAAAAGTACAGGAGGAAGGTCATTGAAAGAGGAGGAAAAAGAAGTTGCTACATTCCTTAAATATTCTTCAGATACACAAATGTATGAGGAATCACGTGTCTTATAAACAATGGTCAGCACTTTTTTTAATATTATTTGATTAATAGAACAAATATACAGTACTGGCATAGAAACAGGTAAGGGAGTTTCACAATGGGAGAGAGAATAATAAAGAATCCTCTCGTTACCTTTAAAACATGAAAAATTCTCTCTCTCTCTCTCTCTCTCACCTCTCTCTCTCTCTCTCTCTCTCCTCTCTCTCTCTCTCTCTCTCTCTCTCTCTCTTACTGCAGTTTCAAACAACTGGCATTCCTCTTGTTGGAAGTGAATCATATATACACATTGAATCTCAGAATATATACACAAAGAGAGAGAGAGAGAGAGAGAGAGAGAGAGAGAGAGAGAGAGAGAGAGAGAGACGAGAGAGGAGAGAGAGACCGAGAGAACGTTCTGTCAAAAGACATTTTACCGACATGATAATGTAGATGATATCAAGTTTCGGGCGGGCAAATGTCCCTGTGATCATATACCTTCCCACTTGCCCCATTCCTCCCCCATTACACGATGATGCGCCACCATTAAGGAATGGTACCACCATCCATTACTCAAACCAGGCGTCGTATACCTGGTAAAGGTGAGGGGGGGGGGCGCAGATAGAATGGGCCAGGAAGGTGGTGGTGGTGGGGACGGGGGCACTACCCCCCAAACTAGCCATAACCCCATTACTGGGGTTTGTACTTACTTAAGGTCTAGTGTCTATCCGAAGGGTTGATTATAGTGTTACACCCTGCTAACACACCCTGGCTTAGATACGCTTACACCATCCGGCCAGGTATACCTTAACCACATGCAGAGGAAACTGAAGGCGAAATGATTGTTAAAGACGCCTAAAATAAGGGCCTAAATTGTCTTCCTTTCCAGCTAGTGGCTTACGCCGCTCCTGAGCCGGTGGCCAAAGTCACTCTCATCTCTCTCTTAAGTATAGCGAGTCGATTGTGAAAATTAAAGTTAAATAAAGACGTTCGGTAATAGCTATAGTTTTATCGACGATTCTTTTAATGCTCTTTTATTCTATGTTTAGAAAGTAAAATCGCCACACAGAGGCCACTTAATACATATATTCTCACAAGGCTTGATAGATTTGAAATGGTTTTCAACATAATTTCCCCAGCAGCGGCATTGTGCAACTATATGCAACATTAATCCCATTTCCTTTATACACTTCAAGGTCAACTTTGTGCTAACAATGCTGAAGATAGATTTTGTAGTACTTGACTTCATTAATGCATTTACATTCAAATTCAAACCATATATATATATATATATATATATATATATATATATATATATATATATATATATATATATATATATATATATATATATATATATATATATATATATACACACACACACATATATGTATGTGTGTGTGTGTTATATAAGATGGATTTTTATTTACTGAACTAAATTAATATGCTGTAAACGACTGAAATGATGAGAACCTTGATACGTACCAAGGTAAAATGAATCGCTCATAAGAAACATATATATGCACACACATATAACAACTATCATATATATATATATATATATATATATATATATATATATATATATATATATATATATATATATATATATATATATATATATATGTATATATATATCATATATATGTATATACATATATATATATATATATCATATATATATATGTGTGTGTGTATACATATATATATATATATATATATATATAGAGAGAGAGAGAGAGAGAGGAGAGAGAGAGAGAGAGAGAGAGAGAGAGAGAGAGAGAGAGAGAGAGAGAGAGAGAGAGAGAGGGGGGGGGGGGAATCAAGTTAGTCTGGCTACTATTACAGATTTGACATATTTTAGACCTCAAAACCTTTCGAGGTAACCAGGTGTTACACAGATCATTCAACAAAGATCTTTTTAATTTCTTTCACTGTAAATTTGAGCAACTTTAAATTCCTATCACTATCTGATGGATGTTGACGCTCCTCGGAACGTGTTGCATTGATTTATAGTTTTATATTTCTTCTTATCACGCATGTGCATATCTTTAGCTACCTATTGATTTTTTTTGTTTAATATTTGTTTATAAAAAGTGAGTATTAAGAGGAAGATTGTTTAGCAAGTAAATAGATTTTGACGTTAAATCACTTCGAAGTTTACAACTACTATCATAATAAAAAAAATAATAATAATCATTATTATTATTATTATTATTATTATTATTATTTTTGATATATAGACATACATTTACATAATACTTTTATCACATTACCCCTACCCTTCACAAATTAATTCTATAATTCCTGGTATCATATAATGTATTCATTAGCATTAAATTTTGCTATAGTGTACATTTATTTCACATTTCATCTCGACGTAAACTATAAATAATATATATTCCAAGTCCTTACCTACCTACCGATTATTTCAAAGTACATAATTTAAAATCAAACTATAAAAATCTTCATCTAAAACGTACGAGTAAATTCGTGAGCGACCGCTCTCGTGATCTTCGTCAAACAGATAAATTGATACACCGTAACCTCACTTGGTCTTACATAACTACTTCTACCAGAGCTTTATATCTTCCTTTTTCCAGCTTCGCTTATACACCAGCACACGGAGGAAGTAATGTTTTATTTTTTAACCTTTAAAGTTTTGAAGGGGGCTCATTAATGGCAGAGGCAAGGGACAGCCATATTGCCCTAGCAATCAGGACAATGCCCTAGAGACTGACCATATATTATATGATCAGCGCCCAAGCCTCCTCTCCACCCAAGCTAGGACCAGGGAGGGCCAGGCAGTGGCTGCCGATGACTCAGCAGATAGACATATAGGCTCCCCCAAACACCCAAAACTTAGCTCACAGGGATGGTAAGGTTGCAGACACTATTGGCACTAACGAGTCTGAGCGGGACTCGAACCCGTCTGACAAACCCCAGACAGAGACGTTACCAATCAGGCCACAACAACCCTTTACCGCAAACTAATTACCCTGGTATGCATAACAATCAAATTCAGATATTTTTTCTGAAATACTAAAGTGTATCAGTGAATTTTCAGGTCAACATCACTAAGCTTTGGAATTATAATCTAAATGAGGTTATGGAGTCAACAGTGCCATTGCCCAAAACTAAGAAAATAATTTATAATTCTGAAATACAATTTACTTCATAAGGCAAGTCTATAGCTTCTTTGGAGGTAAGGTCCTACTCATTTCCTTACCTCTTTTCTCTCTTATCTTATTTTTCCTTTGCGATTTGTATTGCAAAAAGGAGAGAAGTTTTTAGTTCGTAGTAAAAAGTAGATTGATTTGAAGTTGTCAGGTGTTTGACAACAAAGTGTTTTGACAACAAAGGTTATTGACGCCATCACAGAAGACAAACACATCATAGCCTCTGTACCATGGTCTTTCACAGCCTTGGGGTAGAGTTCTCTTGCTTGAGGGTACTTTCGGGCACACTAATCTATCTTATTTCTCTTTCACTTGTTTTTTTTTCAAGTTTTTATAATTATTAAAATATTTTATAATAATTGTTAATTACTTTTCTTGTAATTTCTATATTTCCTTTCCCCACTGGGCTATTTTCCCTGTTGGAGCCCTAGGGTTTATAGCATTCTGCTTTTCCAGCTAGGGTTGTAGCTTAGCAAGTAATAATAATAATAATAATAATAATAATAATAATAATAATAATAATAATAATAATAATAATAATAATAATAATCACTCGGAGCTTGGGCACTTAGAGCATTAATAATTATAAACATAAAAACAACAACGACTAATATATATATATATATATATATATATATATATATATATATATATATATATATATATATATATATATATATATATATATATATATATACAGTATATATATATATATATATATATATATATATATATATATATATATATATATATATATACACATATATATATATAATATATATATTTATATATATATATGTATATATATATATATATATATATATATATATATATATATATACATATAAACATATATATATATATATATATATATATATATATATATATATATATATATATATATATATATATATATATATATTTATATATATATATATATATATATATATATATATATATATATATATATATATATATATATTAAAAATAGACATTATCAATTAAACGAATTCAGGCGACGACACCCTTCTGCCTGTATGGATTATCATCTATCCTCAGTTAGACGTTTAAAGGCAACATCCTGTCCATTTCCAGTATGGGTCCCTAGAGAATGCAAAGGAAGAAGGGGAAAGTAGAGAAGACGAACTAAGAAAGTTTGCGGGTGCGGACTGGCGTAGAAAGACCATAAACAGACACAAGTGAAAGGACATGTATGAGGCTTTTGTCCTGTAGTGAACTAGTAACGGCTGGTGTTGAAATGAGTGTGTGTGTGTGTGTCTGTGTGTATGTATATATGTATGTATGTATGTATGTATATATATATATGTATATATATATATATATATATATATATATATATATATATATATATATATATACTGTATATATATATATTTGTATATATATATATATATATACATATATATATATATATATATATATATATATATATATATATATATATATATATATATACTGTGTATATATATATATATATATATATATATATATATATATATATATATATAAATATATATATATATATATATATATATATATATATATATATATATACACAGTATATATATATATATATATATATATATATATATATATATATATATATATATTTACATATATATATACATAGATAGATAGATATAGTGTGTGTATGAGAGAGAGAGAGAGAGAGAGAGAGAGAGAGAGAGAGAGAGAGAGAGAGAGAGAGAGAGCCATCTGCTATCCGTTAGCGGGTTCCTCAGCCAGGCCTGAATGACGTACAATATAAACACATGTTTAATACCTTTTTTGGGAGGTTAAAATCATAGCCCGGTAATAGACAAAGGTATCATACCACATCTCAATTGGAAAATAATAACATAACATTACCATCACGCCGGGGTTCCATCATGCAAGCAGAGGACCCTTTCTTCTTCTTCGTACTTTTTTCTCTAAATTTCCCTCCTCCTCCGTCATCTTTCCTCGTCTCAGTCGTCTTTTTATTATATTTCTACTACATTTCTTTCTCTTTCCTTCCTTTTCAACAATTCAGTTTACTGTTTTTCCTATGCACCTTTCACTTGATTATCTCTTTTTTTATGTTCAAATTGCATTATTCTTCCTATTCATCATCTATATCCTCTTCTTTGCCATTTCGTGTAATTTTCTCTTTCCCTTTAAATTATGAATGTAAGTCCGTCACTAACTATATGATCATATTCATCTGCATTTCACTGTTGAGCAAGGATTCATTAGGCGTGCTAGGTAGGGTGAGCACTACCTCATTTTCCCTCTCCAGTCTCTTCTTATTCAACATAATGCCTATCAACTTTTATTCAGCGTTACTTTTCCCTTACTATTGAGGAACAAAGTCACAATGACCTCACGAGAGAGAGAGAGAGAGAGAGAGAGAGAGAGAGAGAGAGAGAGAGAGAGAGCTTAAACAGCATATTTCCACCGGTTTCACTGTTTTCAAACTCAGCTTACATTTATTCACACCCACAGTAATGTTACACATAATCTAAAATCCATCTTTTATATTGGAGCTCGCACTAAATCAACTAAAATCTTATATTACCCAATAAGGCCTAATACCAAATTACCTGACGATGATATATTACTCAAATTTGGGAAATCACGAGGAACTACAAATTACATTTATTCACGAGATTGGAAATTGTTTCATAAAAATCAATCAAATCAATCAATTCATAAAAAAGCCACCTTTTGGAGATGAGAAATCAAGACAGAATAAATAAGGCAGAACTTGAATTGGAAACTAAAGTCCAGAAATAAATTTTAAAATCTACCTGTAGAAAGATATTACTTTTTCTTTAGCACATCGAAAAGGACCAGAAACAAACCAAACTGAAAAAGTAAGCTTTCCCTCTGTACCTAATTAACAGCTAAATAAAACCCACACTGTTAAAAATTTGCATAAAAAAACGGTAAATGTCTGGCAACATTTATTACAGGATATTACGGCCACAAACCCGTAAAATATAATAACTAAGTAAGGTAAAATTACGGTCGCCTATATTTTACTGATATGCAGTTGAGAACAGTATATTTTTACGGAGAATTTCTGATTAAAATTACGGTTTCTTTCGAACTGAATATAAAACATCATTCAGATGTGGATTTTTACCGTTATAAAAACGGATATATTGACGTAAAATAGTGATATTATGGCCACAAACCCGTAAAATAAAATAACTAATTAAGGTAAAATTACGGTCGCCTGTATTTTACTGAAATGAGGTTGAGAACAGTATATTTTTACGGAGAATTTCTAATTAAAATTAAAGTTTTTTCTAACAGTATATATAAAAAAAATCATTCAGATGTGGACTACACAAGAACTCTGGGCACTCCATGTCATTGGCCGCTGAAAAGAAAAACATCCCTCGAATCCCTAGGAGTTACATAAGAAAAACTTTATTAGCAATCATTTCGGCCTTCTAAAAAAGGTAACACCGCCTCTTATCACTGCCCAAAACAATCACAGTTTCCAAAACATTACATCGCTACCTCGGATGCTTATCTGAAATCAACGCCACTATCAAAAGGTTGGTCTAACGTATACAATTTCTCAGAACAATTTCGAAAAAGATATTAACGTACCATTAACTTCCAAGCAAAGCAGATGATACGGCAACGCCGTAATTACTCGTACAAGCTATATAGTCTCTTCTTTAATTACATGTGGGAGAGTCACTTCTATCTGCCTAAAGATAGTAGGCGAAAGAAAAGAAATGCGGAATCTGTAATTGAGTGTAAAACGCATTAGTTTGCACCTTTGCTACAGGTAAACATTAAATTCACAACAGCCCCTCCCTCCCCCAATCCAGATCTCTGGAGTAAAATAAAAAATACGATAAAAATTAGACCAACCAAACACCTGAAGGAGAGAGAGAGAGAGAGAGAGAGAGAGAGAGAGAGAGAGAGAGAGAGAGAGAGAGAGAGAGAGAGAGAGATGTATACCCACATAAAAAACTTATCTTAATTCAAAGGTAAAATTTTACAAGGATTAAGCGAGAGAGAGAGAGAGAGAGAGAGAGAGAGAGAGAGAGAGAGAGAGAGAGAGAGAGAGAGAGAGAGAGAGAGAGATATGCATACCCACATAAAAAACCTTTCTTAATTCAAAGGAGAAAATTTTACAAGGATTAAGCGAGAGAGAGAGAGAGAGAGAGAGAGAGAGAGAGAGAGAGAGAGAGAGAGAGAGAGAGAGAGAAGAGAGAGATATTTGCTCTCAGGTTGCGAAGCTCGTATTCGCTTCAAAACATTCCCTTTATTTTAGAATATCAATTAAATTTAATAATTTAATTTCATCTAATATAATCAAACTGATAGATCTGAAGTACGGTATACAATCAACATCAAATAAAAGAAACCTCAATACAATAACTTCCCCGTCATGTTTTGAAACACACATAGAGTGGATCCCGCTGGGGGTCATTCAAAGAAAAAAAAACACTCCTATCCATCATCCTTTATTTACCAGCGGTAAATTTCGATTAACATCATTCATGAAAATACACTGGCGCTCAATTGAGATTCAATTTCGAAACGGAAAATGATCCCCAGAAGACACTCTATTGGATGAGACGATTTGATTCGCCGACCAATGACAACCCTAGGCAATCATAACGAATGGGTATTCTCGGCTTCTCATTGGTGGAGGTCTGGACAAGACATACAGATAGGTCTTGGGTCTGGGGGAAGTTCCAGCACTTTTTGGTTCCCGCAGCGAATTCTAGCCAGGTCCCTCAATAAATAATCCGACAGTGATTGTTTTTATTGCTTATATCAGTATACAGAATCAATTGGCTAGATAAACAAATATGGCGAACGGGTATTTACGCTAGTTGTTCTAAAGGGCTTAATGGGAATTGTAATGAAGAGCTGTCGACGATTCTCATTCAACTACACTGACTTTTTTTTTCACTTTGCCTCCAATCTTTTTGTTTATTCTTCTCAGTTTACCTATTTTAAAGACCACATCTTTATACTAGTTTCATCTGTAAAAAAATAAGTAATAAAGTTAATATTTTATATGTATATATAAGAGATTACTCGAGTGCCATAAGTGGATGTGATCATGATAAGGGGTAGATGGAGATGCTTTGGCCCATACTCTTCGCACTCCCCAAGAGAACATAGTTCACCAAACGTTCAGCTGGGCTCCACAAGCCACTAGAAGAGTTGGAACACCCAGGCCTACATGGCTGAGGATTATGAAGTGCGAAGTAGGAGATGATGAATGGAGAGGTATCAAATTAAAAGCTCAAGATAGACATGACTGGCGAAATCTAACCGAGGCCCTTTTCGTCAATAGGCGTAGGAGGAGATGATGATGATGATATACAATTTGTCTA
>NC_090734.1:139706673-139789173 GCF_036898095.1 Palaemon carinicauda
CAAGATGGAGATGACTGGCGAAATCTAACAGAGGCCCTTTTCGTCAATAGGCGTAGGAAGAGATGATGATGATGATGTACAATTTGGCTATTCGATTTTAATGTTAAAAATACCATTAGATGAGACAAAAAATATTTGACCAAACAGTAAAAAATGTCTATGAAATTATCTGGCTTATTACGTCGTAGTTTCAACCAGCATCAGGTGACAGCTGTAGATAACAAAACAGAATTTTATCAAAGATTAATAACAATAAATCTTATAAAACGTTATCTATATACTGATCACAAATTGCACTGTCATTTTAGAAATACTATTTAATTTGTTGAAGGTATTTCAAAATACCTACGGACCAAAAGTGTTAAATCGACACTTTTGTCGCTGCAATGCTCTCAATAGTGCTTTGCTAGTAGTAGTAGTAGTAGTAGTAGTAGTAGTAGTAGTAGTAGTTGGATTCAAGCTAAAAAAAAAAAAAAAAAAAAACAATTATAGAATTCAAGGGTGTTTGGTTTTTGGAAGTACGATTAGATTTCTGATTTCTGTTCTTTCTACCGTTCACTAATATTTTAATTCAAAAGTAAATGATTTCACCTGTAGTCGTTAAAGCGTAAGTAGTGAAATAGTCATTAATAATATATATATATATATATATATATATATATTATATATATATATATATATATATATATATATATATATATATATATATATATTTAAATGTACAGCTGGACACAGGAATTCCTGGCACACTTCACTCTGACAAAATACACCCTGTCATACCCTTACTGCCAGGAGAGTAACCAAACGATGCTGTAGGGAAAGATGACAGAGATCGTGCATGGTGCTAAAAACGGGAAATCATCCCGCATTAACGGTGTGAGAGGGTGTACTTCCTCAGAGCGAGGTGTACCAAAAACGCCCGTGTTCAACTGTACCTTCATCGGAGCTTTTGGACTGTAGGTGATATCTCTAGGGTACACTAATTCTTTATCATCATATACACAGTAAAGGAAATGGAAGACTTATAGTATTGAACATTATGACGAGCTGGCCCCTCAACAGAATGTTGATGCTGAAGTCTTGTTATGTAAGCAACACAATAGTTTTTGGCAGCAACAGCTAACTGCTCTAGAATTAATAACGTTATTAAAATGAGGCTTATGGATATTGGCCCAAATGAAAAACCCGTTTCAGACATTCTAATTTGAAAGATACATATTTCGAAGTCTAAATTTTCTCACATCAGGTAATTTGTACGGTATTATTTTGAGCCATATGACCACAAAATCAGTCAATCAATTTATTAGCACAACAAATACGTAGGCTAAACGAATAAAATATTAACAGCATGATGTCAGATCAGTTAACCACATTGGCTTTATTTACTAAAAATACCTTTTAAAACTACGGAAAACTCCAGTTAATTTCACGTAAATGCAACAAACTATATTATCGGCATATATTTTCCTTATTATTATTATTAATATTATTATTATTATTATTATTATTATTATTATTATTATTATTATTATTATTATCATTATCTGAGCTGCAACCCTAGTTGGAAAAGCAGGATGCTGTAAGCCCAAGGGCTCCAATAGAGAAAATAGCCCAGTGAGGAAAGGATATAAACTATATGAGAAGTAATGAACAATTAAAACAAAGTATAACAAGAATAGAAACAGCATTAAAACATATCTTTCATATATAAACTATAAAAAAGAGACGTGTCAGCCTGTTCAACATAAAAACATTTGCTGACAGTTTGAACTTTTGAAGTTATACCGATTCAACTACCTGATTATGAAGATCATTCCACAACTTGGTCACAACTGGAATTAAATCTTCTTGAATACTGTGTAGCATTGAGCCTCATGATGGAGAAGGCATGGTTATTAAAATTAACTGCATACCTAGCATTACGAACAGGATGGAACTGTCCGGGAAGATTTGAATGTAAAGGATGGCCAGAATTATGACAAATCTTATGCAACATGCATAATGAACTAATTGAACAACGGTGCACGAGATTAATATCTAGATCAAGAAAAAGAAATTTAATAGACCATAAGTTACTGTCCAACAAATTAAGATGAGAATCAACAGCTGAAGACCGGATAGGAGAACAATACTTGAAAGAAGGTAGAATGAAAGAATTAAAATACTTCCTATGAAGAGATTGATCACCGAAAATCTTACAAGACTCTCTCAATATATGTATATATGTACGCATGTGTATCTATCTATCTATCTATCTATCTATCTATATATATATATATAATATATATATATATATATATATATATATATATATATATATATATATATATATATATATACATACACACACAAGCTTCTACGATATTCACCTGGATCCCTTCACCCGAATCGGCTACATAACCAGCTTCTATACTTTGTGTCAAGGGAAATCCATAGTAGGGAGCAGCCTACTATGGATTTCCCTTGACACAGCCTTAAAGACCCTTTTCTCTTGACACCAAACCCCACGTGGCTTGGTGGTGAGAGAGTTTTCAATCATTAAGCTATACTGATCACATATCTATATATATGTATATATATATATATATATATATATATATATATATATATATATATATATATATATATATATATATAAATATAAAGACACACACACACACACACACACACACATATATATATATATATATATATATATATATATATATATATATATATATATATATATATATATATATATATATATATTAATTATTGTAAATAATGTTTATCTTTCTCACAATTTCGGAATCTTGAGTCTTCGTATTCATAAAAATACAGGTAACAAAAATTCACTATAAAAATCTACGAGGCATTGTTTAAAGAATAAAACAAGCAATTATCAGGATATGTACTTACCAAATTTGTCCAACCAAGAAAAAATCACGTTTCCAAATTATATCACCCTACAAATGTTTGTCAACTATGCGACGCGTAAAAGCCATAACCTGATCAATAAAAACGTTTCTGTAACTTTCCAGTTCAATCGTAAAACATTTTCTTCATCAAAAAATTCATTTCAGTATTCGCTAGTTTGGAGCAGAAATAGACAATTTATACCGAGATATATTCGTAAATTGGAATATGTTATGTAACACTATAGACATATATTTAGAAGTTGGAATTACATTACACATCCTACTTTGAAAGGGAAATTCATTCGTAAGTTCGAAATACATCCTGCAACACTTTATACAGATGTTTAGTAGTAATTTGGAAGCACATTACGTAACACAGATCATACAGAAATATAATAATAAGTTCGAGGAACAGTATTCAACGCACACTTCATATAATTAAGCATTTGGATGTTGAAAATACGTCACACATCACACTTTAAAACTGAATTCATTAGAAATCCGTATGTACATTATGCAACACTATACAGATGTGTATAAATAATTTGGAAGCACATTACACAAAAGTTCATACACAAATGTATTCATAAGTTGGAAGTACATTAAGGGAACTGGAGCTCTAAAGAAATGTATTCGTAAGGTGGAGGTACATTAAGGGAACTGGATCTCTAAAGAGATGTATTCGTAAGTTGGAGGTACATTAAGGGAACTGGATCTCTAAAGAGATGTATTCGTAAGTTGGAGGTACATTAAGAGAACTGGATCGCTAAAGAAATGTTGGAGGTACATTAAGGGAACTGGATCTCTAAAGAGATGTATTCGTAAGTTGGAGGTACATTAAGAGAACTGGATCGCTAAAGAAATGTTGGAGGTACATTAAGGGAACTGGATCTCTAAAGAGATGTATTCGTAAGTTGGAGGTACATTAAGGGAACTGGATCTATAAAGAGATGTATTCGTAGGTTGGAGGTACATTAAGGGAACTGGATCTCTAAAGAGATGTATTCGTAAGGTGGAGGTACATTAAGAGAACTGGATCTATAAAGAGATGTATTCGTAAGGTGGAGGTACATTAATGGAACTGGATCTATAAAGAGATGTATTCGTAAGGTGGAGGTACATTAAGGGAACTGGATCTATAAAGAGATGTATTCGTAAATTGGAGGTACATTAAGGGAACTGGATTTATAAAGAGATGTATTCGTAAGTTGTAGTACATTAAGGTAACTGGATCTATAAAGAGATGTATTCGTAAGGTGGAGGTACATTAATGGAACTGGATCTATAAAGAGATGTATTAGTAAGGTGGAGGTACATTAAGGGAACTGGATCTATAAAGAGATGTATTCGTAAGTTGTAGTACATTAAGGGAACTGGATCTATAAAGCCATGTATTCGTAAGTTGGAGGTACATTAAGGGAACTGGATCTATAAAGAGATGTATTCGTAAGTTGGAGGTACATTAAGGGAAATTTCTCTTAAGAGAAGTATTCGTAAGGTGGAGGTACATTAATGGAACTGGATCTATAAAGAGATGTATTCGTAAGGTGGAGGTACATTAAGGGAACTGGATCTATAAAGAGATGTATTCGTAAATTGGAGGTACATTAAGGGAACTGGATTTATAAAGAGATGTATTCGTAAGTTGTAGTACATTAAGGGAACTGGATCTATAAAGAGATGTATTCGTAAGGTGGAGGTACATTAATGGAACTGGATCTATAAAGAGATGTATTCCTAAGGTGGAGGTACATTAAGGGAACTGGATCTATAAAGAGATGTATTCCTAAGGTGGAGGTACATTAAGGGAACTGGATCTATAAAGATATGTATTCGGTAAAGTGGAGGTACATTAAGGGAACTGGATCTATAAAGAGATGTATTCGTAAGGTGAAGGTACATTAAGGGAACTGGATCTATAAAGAGATGTATTCGTAATGTGGAGGTACATTAAGGGAACTGGATCTATAAAGAGATGTATTCGTAAGGTGGAGGTACATTAAGGGAACTGGATCTATAAAGAGATGTATTCGTAAGTTGGAGGTACATTAAGGGAACTGGATTTATAAAGAGATGTATTCGTAAGTTGTAGTACATTAAGGTAACTGGATCTATAAAGAGATGTATTCGTAAGGTGGAGGTACATTAATGGAACTGGATCTATAAAGAGATGTATTCGTAAGGTGGAGGTACATTAAGGGAACTGGATCTATAAAGAGATGTATTCCTAAGGTGGAGGTACATTAATGGAACTGGATCTATAAAGAGATGTATTCGTAAGTTGTAGTACATTAAGGTAACTGGATCTATAAAGAGATGTATTCGTAAGGTGGAGGTACATTAAGAGAACTGGATCTCTAAAGAGATGTATTCGTAAGTTGGAGGTACATTAAGGGAACTGGATCTCTAAAGAGATGTATTCGTAAGTTGGAGGTACATTAAGAGAACTGGATCGCTAAAGAAATGTTGGAGGTACATTAAGGGAACTGGATCTCTAAAGAGATGTATTCGTAAGTTGGAGGTACATTAAGGGAACTGGATCTATAGAGATGTATTCGTAAGTTGGAGGTACATTAAGGGAACTGGATCTCTAAAGAGATGTATTCGTAAGTTGGAGGTACATTAAGGGAACTGGATCTATAAAGAGATGTATTCGTAAGGTGGAGGTACATTAAGGGAACTGGATCGCTAAAGAAATGTTGGAGGTACATTAAGGGAACTGGATCTATAAAGAGATGTATTCGTAAGTTGGAGGTACATTAAGGGAACTGGATCTCTAAAGAGATGTATTCGTAAGGTGGAGGTACATTAAGGGAACTGGATCTATAAAGAGATGTATTCGTAAGGTGGAGGTACATTAATGGGAACTGGATCTCTAAAGAGATGTATTCGTAAGTTGTAGTACATTAAGGGAACTGGATCTATAAAGAGATGTATTCGTAAGTTGGAGGTACATTAAGGGAACTGGATCTATAAAGAGATGTATTCGTAAGTTGGAGGTACATTAATGGGAACTGGATCTCTAAAGAGATGTATTCGTAAGTTGTAGTACATTAAGGGAACTGGATCTATAAAGAGATGTATTTGTAAGTTGTAGTACATTAAGGGAACTGGATCTATAAAGAGATGTATTCGTAAGTTGTAGTACATTAAGGGAACTGGATCTATAAAGAGATGTATTCGTAAGTTGGAGGTACATTAATGGGAACTGGATCTCTAAAGAAATGTATTCGTAAGTTGTAGTACATTAAGGGAACTGGATCTATAAAGAGATGTATTCGTAAGTTGGAGGTACATTAAGGGAACTGGATCTATAAAGAGATGTATTCGTAAGTTGGAGGTACCTTAAGGGAAATTTCTCTAAAGAGATGTATTCGTAAGTTGGAGGTACATTAAGGAAATTTCTCTAAAGAGATGTATTCGTAAGTTGGAGGTACATTAAGGGAAATTTCTCTAAAGAGATGTATTCGTAAGTTGGAGGTACATTAAAGGAACTGGAGCTCTAAAGAAATGTATTCGTATGTTGGAGGTACATTAGGCGACACGATGTATATAGAAGTGTACTCGTTAAAAGTAACAAACTTCATACAGATATACCAATATGGAAAAGAAATGTGTTATAGATTCTAACTGATCCTAAAAACATACTGATTCCGATATACTAATAGAGTAATCCATTGAGTCAATGCTATGAGAGAGAGAGAGAGAGAGAGAGAGAGAGAGAGAGAGAGAGATCATTGAGCTTAATATGACTCTTTGAAATGGGTTCCTGAACACCACCTGTACTTACATTTACGTGTAGCATTTCATTACGGCAATCGAAAAGCGAATTTTCAATGATCTTCGTGTTCATGCCCACAACTTTTTTATAAACGAATTTATAACATGTATGATCAAGGAAATCAACCAATTAACAATCCTAACCGTAACCTACAACCCCTAGCCTTAACTCATTTCCTAAAGGTTCAATTATGCCCTCAACCAATCTTTCTGTCCCATTTTCCCCCGGCAATTTGCCATTCTGAGACAGGTCAAATTTCTTCACCTAAGTCACGCACAGAGGCAAAACATGAAAAACGCCAGTTAAGGTTAAAGAAGTTCCCATATCATTACGCAACAGACCAGGAAGCGAGGGGAAAAAAAGGGGGCTTAAGCCTTTCGACCGTCCATCCATTCATTACATACTTCCTGCACAGGCAACTGCATCACTGCATTGTCTTTACCGATTTGGGGAGCGCGCAAACCTGTGCATGAAGGTTGTCATTTTCGCATGATTCGCATTAATATACTTCTGATTGCCGCTACCTGTTAGGGAAAAAGGTAAAAAATAACAGTGAAGAGAGCTTGATATTGTGTGATCTTCACAGAAAATGCAAATGTCAGGAACAAGCGGAATAATGTGGTGATTTTCTTGCTCATGTTTTCAGGAGTAAGCACGGATATGTTTGGAGCACCCAAAAGGATATAAAGCTTTTAAGCCACCTGTCCCTGTGTTACATCCATGACTGGCTTTGAAATAAATATTTCCATACAATATTTCAGCCTACAGAGTACTATATATATATATATATATATATATATATATATATATATATATATATATATATATATATATATATATATAAACGTCCTTGGTGTTACAGCTACCCTTGTAGATCTTTAAATTGAAGAAGTTCTGTTTTAAAGTATAGATGACTTTTTAAAATACTCTAAAACATCTGAATGTGTTACTGAGCAAATTAACGCCTCCAATCCTGTATGTTAAAAAAATAGGTTAACCACCCCACACCCCCAAAAAAATACATTTCTATAAAAAATAGCAAAGACAAATTTTCAATCTATGGCCTTCTACTTTGTATTCGTTTCTGATCGAATTAATGTCCACAGTCCTGTATGTTAAAAAAATTAGGTTAACCTCCCCCCCCCCCTAAAAAAAAAAAAAAACATTTTTATAAAAAATAGCAAATACGACTTCTCCATCAATATTCTTCTACTTTGTATTCTTTTCTCAATATTTTAGAATATGAATCAATGGTTACCGTTGTTCAAAATTAGGAAATATTTTTTAGAGACCCTGAAACATGATCAATGTGCAAAGAAAAGTAAGATACAAAGTAACAAACTAAAAGAAAAGAAACAGATTTAAAAAGAATGATCAATCAACACCCATAAATAGATTGCAAGTTAGACACCAATGCAAAATTACAGCTAAATTAAACTGAAACCCACTTTTAAAATTAGGTCTTGTAAACCTTTAAAGAGACCCTAAGCCCGTCCTAATGTAATTGCATTTTTGAGAGACGAAGGTCTTGATAAAACAGATACCCAGGCACCAAATGCCAAGATCAGTAGCTAAATGTCAATCCCAATACAGTGACCAAGGCCAATGTTTTTACCCTATTATTCAACATATTCAGACAAGTAACATTATAGACATTTCATAAATCAAAAATGCGTTCTATACTGTAATGCATCTATCACGTGGTGACAATAATTCTATATTGATTTCAAAGTCAAGTGAATAAAGCCATTAAAACGTCATAAATAATTCAAATAAGTCCCGTTTAGTTATAATCGAATGAACTGGCATTAATATCTCTGGAGACATACAAATAATCTGTTTACCAAAATGTACTAAATACAAAAGTATTGTAACATCGAGGAGTTATAAATGGCTTGAAGTGATTACAATAATAACTGAACCTCACAACTGTTTAGCCTCAAATGATTAAACCTTGGGAGAATCTATAGGTCTATCTGCCGAGTCATCAGCAGCCATTGCCTGGCCATCCTTGGTCCTAGTTTTGGAGGAAAGGGTGCTTGGGCGCTGATCCTATATGGTCAGTCTCTAGGTCACTATCCTGCTTGAGAGGGCAATGTCACTGTTCCTTGTCTCTGCCATTCATGAGCAGCCTTTAAATAGTTACTGTTATAGCCTGAATTGAATAATGGCTATTTTCGTTACATTATTTGACTAAGGGACAAATCCAAATATACAAATGAATAAATCTACTATATGCCAGTAGGAATACATGGTAAGAGTTGGACTAAATATAAAAAAAAAAAAAACATGGCTGATCCTTGAAACCGGTGTTGAAAGTCTGGTGAGAGTGGTTTTACGCAACGAGACCTAAACAGAGAGAGAGAGAGAGAGAGAGAGAGAGAGAGAGAGAGAGGAGAGAGAGAGAGAGAGAGAGAGAGAGAGAGAGCACATATGGTATATACGTAGTCTTGTATGTCAAATCCGTAATATCCTACGTGCCTCCCAAAAATGACGGCCAATAAAATCCCCCTGTCATCCCATATCCTTTGAACAAGATTCGTTTCCGTAGGAGATTGAGGAATATGACGTTTTCTAATCATGTGTTTGTGCGTGCATTTGTTTTATAGTGTCTGTATTAGCATGACTGTAAGAGAGAACTGTAGTCTGACCTTGGTTAAACCAAGAACATCTTTGAGGAACAATTACATAGGTCTCCATCTTTTCATTTGGCAACAAAGATTTTACGCAATTAATAAGCTTGGAATATATTCATCCCAGAATCTTCCGAGCTTACTGATTGCTTAAAAGTTTTGTTGCCAAATGAAAACAGGAGGTTCTATGTCAAGAATCGCCTTCATTTTGTTCTTGTTCTTTAAAATGTTCTTGGTTTACCGAAGGTCAGACCACAGACTTAAAGCTCACTTTTCGGTAGCAAAAATTATAATGGATTTTCTTTTGCCTTTGGGTTTGACCGTGTTACTCGTGAGGTCCTTGTTTTCAACCAAAAACAGATGCGAGTAGGCGGGGTCTTTTCTTAACATCATTATTAAATTTTCAAGTAATAGATTGGAAGGCTCAGGCCTACATAGATAAGGACTATGAAGCGTGAAATCGGGGATGATGAATGGTGAAATGTTGATTTAAAAGCTCAAGATAGAGACGACTGGCGAAATCTAACCGAGGCAATTTGCGTCAACAGGCGTACGAAGAGATGGTGATGATGATGAGATTGCAAAGAGTAGTGGTTGATGGGCACCATAGTGACCATAAGAATGTAATATCTGGTGTTTCTCAGGGTAGTGTTTTCGGCCCATTACTTTTCATAATATAAACGCATAGTGGTGTTCCCTTGAAAACAAGGTCGTTGCAGATGCAGACGATGCTACTCTCTTGGCATCAATTCCGTCTACTGAATGTAAATCAATGGTTGCTTGAATCCTTTAATAGAGATCTAGCTAAAATTAGTTCATGGTGGATATTGCGGAGAATGAAGTTGAGCCCTAACAAAATTAAAGAATGTGTAAGCAGTCAAGGACAGTGTCTCCTCAACATTCAGATCTTTATATTGATAATGTTTCTTTAACTACATACAACTCCTATAAAATTATAGGTGTGATGGTTCTTAATTGCAAATCAATTTTTGAGAGCCCCATTCGATAAAAAAAAAAAAAAATGGCTTATTTTCGGTGACCAATCTATCCTGAGGAAATGTTTTAAATTCTTATTCTACCTTGTTTCGAGTATTGTTCTTAAGTCTGGTCATGAGCTGCTGACTCTCATCTTTGTTTGTTAGACAAAATCGTGCAATCTATCATATTTCTTATTCCTGCTCTTGATATTAACCTCTGGCACCGTTGTTCGGTTAATTCTTGAGATTTTTCATAATTCTGACCCTCCTTTGCATTCACATCTTCCCAGACTATAGCATCCTGTACGTAGTGCAGTTAATTCTAACAGCCTTGACTATCCCAGTATAAGGCTCCACACCACATAGTATTCTGGAAGTTTGATTCCAGCTGTTATCAGACTATGGAATGATCTTCCTAATCTCACATTTGAATCGGCGGAACTTCTAAAGTTCAAACTTGGAGCAAATGTTTATTGTTGAAAAGGTTGACAATTCTATCTTCATAATTTAGTGATCTTAATCTTTATATTTATTTTATCAATTATTGAGTTTGTTTATTTCCTTATTTCCTCTCCTACTTTCCCAATTGGAACCCTAGGGCTTGAAGCATCCTGCTTTTCCGGCTAAGGTTGTACCTCAGCTAGTAGTAGTAGTAGTAGTAGTAGTAGTAGTAGTAGTAGTAGTAGTAGTAGTAGTAGTCCTACATGAAGCAATGTATAACTAAACGAATAATGGGTAACGAAAAGGTTTTCAAAAATAGGGGACCGTAGTTTCATATTTTTAAATATTTTTACAGGAAAATGTACTCAAATGATGAAATATTTTTCTAAAATAAATCATCACAAGCAAGAAAATATATAAAACAAAGCACATTAGATAGTGAATTAACTAATAACTCAAAATTTTACAATTTTTTGAGTTTCTAGACAAAACTGTGTACCTCAATGAATCTACAATATAAATGTTGATATGTAATTAACTAAATGCAAGAAATAGTTAAACCTGAGAATATGATTAAACATTTAAAAACCTACTACAAAATTACTTTACTAACGAAAAGCAGTATCAGGAATAAATACTATCACGTTCCAAGTCGGTTAATTTCAATTGCAACATCTTCACCTGCTTAAGGTTATCTGGCATCAGAGAGAGAGAGAGAGAGAGAGAGAGAGAGAGAGAGAGAGAGAGAGAGAGAGAGAGAGAGTCACGTTATCCTTAAGAAAACATGTAACAGACGTGATAAATCTAACGAGGAAACTGATTGAAACAGCTGATATGGAACAAGATTAGAAACGACCTGTTAAAACTCCATACCTTTTTGAATTTACGGGGTATTACTTACATTGGCGATATCAATACCATTGGTTATTACGGAAACCGATCTCACAGCAATAGACACGACGAAGTGATAAAGATCAGAAAAAATGGTGAAATGGAAACTGAATGGGGAAGAAAACTTCAATAAGTTATCACGATTACATTCTGTTGATCATATGGTATAAATTTTCACGTTATAATAACAAACATAAACACAAACGAACAAACAAACACATTACACACACAGACATAAATATATATATATATATATATATATATATATATATATATATATATATATATATATATATATATATACACAGTATATAATTTCTGAGTGGGGGCCACCCATTCATGGTTGGTTTGTAGTAAGAAATCAGACGAAAACCTCCCACCATCACCAATCCGCACTGGCCAGCGTGGTGATGAAAGCTGGCCAAACCCCAGATATAGATAAAGGCATCTCTGAGATCTTTGTTTTAAAGTGGACTAAAAATGGCTGCATTTGTTGTTGTGGTTGTAAATACTCTTAATGCTTTAACACCTCTTACAATATCTATTAAGAGAAGTTGCCAAAAAATACGACTATCAATCATAAAAGTTTCATTATAACACAATCTACCAAGTGAATCTCTTCCCCCCCCCCCCTTATATTCTATTCTTTTGCGAATACATGAAAATTTCCAGAGACATAGATCAGCTATCGCTGTCCCGTCCTTGATTTGATATAACGATAACAGTAATAAAGGTAAAGCATTGGTGCGCACAGTAATGAAATTAGAGATCGGACGAACTGCCGGCTGTGGAAATGATTGTCTTCCAGTAAATGCCACGGCGATATATTTCTTAAATGATACAAAATTTACCGAAAAAAATATCAACGTTTACTTTCGTGTTTCCGTTCGGAAGGACCGTAATACAACTCACAATATATACTTATTTTACCACCTGAATAGTACGTTAGGATTTGAGATCTCGTTTAGATGCCTTATCTTTCTCTAGGGAATTTGTAAGAGAAAAAGGCAGAGACGACATGTCTGCCTGTTATGCTGATAAGGGTGAAAGTGTTATAAGTGAACGTGTCCAAACGGACAATCGTGTCTCGTTTCCGAGATGTTCTTCAATCTAGGAAAGTTCTGATATTTCCTGGAGACATAAGAATAAAGAAGAAAAAATCATAATCTACAAACAAATGGCTTTGTTCAAGGTTCCACTCTTCTGTAAGCAACCAACCCCATAAAAGATGATTACTCAAACAATATAACAACTCATCGCTTTGTGATATTTTTATGTTTAGGAAATTCTCTTTCATCAAAATGGAAATCACGGGTTTGAGCCCTTCGATATTATTTTAGAGCATCTTAATGATACATTTTGCCTCCTTTGCAAATGAATGCTGTGAATATCAGCTTCCTCCTTCTAACATTTCCTGACTGCTGCTTTCCATCATAACGTCGTGTTACTGCCAGATTCTCATTTCCCTAAACCTTCATTTTCTTGTAATAAAATATTGTGTTTGTACGACAATATCGTTTTTTATAATGGAAAACAGACGGAAGATAGTTCCAACCCTTGTATTTCCTTTATATAATGCCGAGCACTATATTTGCACAAATTCCCTTCATTTCCGTTGGTTATGTTATCGCTTGTAATCTGTTTGATTTCTAGCTTGAAATGTACAATATGCAAAACAAGCAAGCACATCCGTGAGAGGGTGTGCGCATCGCCATAATCAGCAAAGCTAAATTTTATTATAGTTAGGGACACCCAGTTGGCCAGCGTGGTGATGAAAACTGGTCAAACCCTACACATGAATAGGAAAATGTCTGAGGCCTGTGTCCTGCTGTGGACTAGAAATGGATGCATTTGTTATTGGTGTTGTTGTTGTTGTTGGTGGTGTGTGTGTGTGTGTGTGTGTATATGTATATATATATATATAAAAATATATATATATATATATATATATATATAAATATATATATATACACACATACATATATCAGCGTTTAAGTGCAAATAGGAAGAAACCCCGACAGTTGTACCTAAAAGTTAAAGGAGTTGGACGGCTAGATGGATCAAAGCAAGAGTAAGAGGCTTAAAATGGAAACGGCAATAAGCCTTCAGTAATGTTTATTGATGGCGCTCTCTCTCTCTCTCTCTCTCTCTCTCTCTCTCTCTCTCTCTCTCTCTCTCTTTATATATATATATATATATATATATATATAATATATATATAATATAATATATATATATATATATATATATCTTTTTTTTTACATTTTGCCGTCATGCCTAAGAAACGCTAGGGGCGCCATAAACTTCTGGGATGGGAGAGAGAGAGAGAGAGAGAGAGAGAGAGAGAGAGAGAGAGAGAGAGAGAGAGAGAGAGAGAGAGTTCGTGTCCCTGTTAATTGCCAAAATCATCTTTCATTGTTGCATCGTATATATGACCCTCTTCCGCACTCAATTTCCTCATAGCTGCCGTTACATATACCTGCACATTAGGACTCTTCGGGGGTATCATTTGCCTAATACAGTAAACTACATCTCTCTCTCTCTCTCTCTCTCTCTCTCTCTCTCTCTCTCTCTCTCTCTCTCAAGCACATACATACACACGAACACACGCTAACACAGTCCAATACACGGACAGGTGTAAGAAGACACAATGATAGATGGTAGATCGTTCAACGGAGTCTCACGACAAACGTCGAAATTATACGTTAAACTTCTACCTTTTTACCTCTCTCTCTCTCCTCTCTTCTTGCATTTCCTTCCCCTTCTTTTTTTTCTGTACTTCAATTTCCTCTTGACTAATTTCCATTTCATTGCCTTCTATTTCTCGATCACATCTTAAAAATAATAATTATTTTGGGGGGCTAATTTCCGACACCGTTCCCATGAGATTCAATTTTCGTCCTGTATTGTCACATGGTTGTTCCTGGTCATCGGATCACAGAATCTCTTTACTTGTAATTTATTACTCTCTAAATAATCAATATTCACTCAGACATACTATTCCATTTCTCTTGTTTTCTTATTTCCTTTCCTCACTGGAGTATTTTCCCTGTAGGAGCCCTTGGGCTTATAGCATACTGCTTTTAAAGGTTTAAAGGTCGCTCATGAATGGCAGAGGCAAGGGACAGTGGTATTGCCCTAGCAAGCAGAACAAAGCCCTAGAGACTGACCGTATATACATATGATCAGCGCCCATGCCCCCTCTCCACCCAAGCTAGGACCAGGGTGGCCCAGGTAATGGCTGCTGATGACTCAGTAGATAGACCTATATGCTTCCCAAAACCCCCTAAACCTTAGCTCACAAGGACGGTAAGGTTGCAGACACTAAAGGCACTAACGAGTCTGAGCGGGACTCGAACCTCCGTCTGGCAAACACCAGGCAGAGACGTTACTAATTAGGCCAATTAAGGTTGCAGCTTAGCATATAATAATAATAATAATAATAATAATAATAATAATAATAATTTCCATTACCAACAAATTCAAAATATTCTTACTGAATAATATTGCATCAAGAGAGTAGAGAGAGATGTCGACGCACGTGAAAACGAAGAGATTTCCTCACCTCGTAAGAAGGACCTCAAAGTAGGTTACTAGCTCTGACCTTTTGTGTAAGAATTATACATAGTCTTATCATAGATCCAAAGTATTATTCAGTTTTCGGATTCCAGTGATATAACCATGGAACGAAAAAAAAAGGACTTTGGGGAAGAATACTGAAATACTAAGAGGTCATTATGCCTGTTTAGAATACAAATGAAATTGGTAAAAATTATATATAATGTAATATATATATATATATATATATATATATATATATATATATATATATATATATATATATTATATATATATGTATATATATGTGTGTGCGTGTGTGTGAAATGTTACAAATTTTGTGTATGTATGTGTGTATGTATATATATATATATATATATATATATATATATATATATATATATATATATATATATATATATATATATAATTTATATATATACACGTGTAAAATGAAAAAATAATTGTGTCTGTATATATATATATATATACATCTATCTAAATACAGACACACACATATATGTATACATATATATATATATATATATATATATACATTTATATATACATATTATATATATATACTGTATATATATATATATATATATATATATATATATATATATATATATATATATATATGCAATGAGATGATGTGCAGGTACAAGCATCCCCCGTTCCACAAAGGACATGATACGTTATCACTACCGCAGTTTAGATTACTGGATTTCCATCCCTCCCCTGTCATTCACGTTGACCATAATACATCACTCGTCTCCGTTCCCCTTCAATCTTCCTCTTCCCCCTTATTGTTCCCTTCTCTTGCTTTTTTTTTCACTCCTTTCCTTTATGGACATCACCTCTTTCCTCTTCCTCCTCCTCCTCCTATTCTTCACCGTCGCGCTAACGAGGGCCAGGGATGAGGAGGAGGATGAGGATGAGGAGAAAGCCCATGATTCAAAAATTATCGACCACGAAAATTGCATTACAGAAGAGAGGGGTAATTTATGTGTTAAAGCGAGCAATATGATTGCCTGTGAGTAGAGGGGCCCAAAACGCCCCGTTTGTCCAGTTAGGGACTTGCCCAATCCTGTCTTCGCCCTGCTATTCTTGCCCACCACCACCACTCCCTCGGGGTAGGTTGAGAAGTCCTGCAGCTGGTTCTAGTCGGGCCGTTCTCTCCATTCCTTCACCTGTAGGATTACCCTGCGAAAATGTCGCCTGCACCTGTGCGTACCAATGCGATGCTTATCTTTCAGTCGGTGTTTTGCCGTTGAAAAACTGTGTTAAATAAAATCGTCGACTAAAGACATCGATAATGCTTTAACCCTTTCACTGTCATTGGTGACTTAATCAAAATTTGAAAAAGGGAAGCATCTTTTTAAATCCTCCAAACCATAGCAAGTTGGTATTCATTGGATCGGTCTTGATAACTTTACAATAAATATCAACAAGTTAGAAGTTGTGTTGTCTAGAAAGGTTTTGCTACACGAGAAGTTTTGTTGAATTCATCACTGGCAGTGAAAGGGTTGAACAAAGGAGAAGGAATGATCTAAATAAAGTACTCTTCCAATGAAACGTATAAAGAAAAATGACTGTACCGTTGAAAAATCAAGCTATGAAAATTATTTAATTGAAGATAGTTATGTAACTAAAGTATTCATCCGATGAAATCTAAGAAAAAAAAAACCTAGCCGATGTAAAGTACTTAAACCAAAAGCGAATTACATAAAATAAATATATTTAAAAGAAAAAAAATTCAAGGATAAAAAACAAAAAAAAAATGCTTTATTGGTAATGCCTATCTATAAAAATAACATTGAACCGATGAAGGGCTAAATATGGAATGTATCAAGTATTCAAGAATTTAAACGATAAAAAACTAATCTACAAAAAAATGTCTACTGACGAAATGAATAAAAATATATTGAAAAAGGAAAATCTTAGTTTGGAAAATCATTTAAACGCTGAAGGTAATTTAAGAATAAAAAATTTCCAAATGAAAGACTTCATCCAAGAAGAGTATCTAACTAAACAAAGACTTATCAAAGAAAAGTATCTAACTAAAAAAGATTTATTAAAATAAATTAGGCTATATATTCAATGAAAAATGTATAAATTAAAATCAAAAGTACCTAACTAATGAAAAACTTAAAGAAAAATATCTAAACGATGAAAGACTTATTAAAAAATAGTTTCTTACCAATGACAGACTTATCAAAGAAAAGTATCCAACTGATGAATCCTTTATCAAAGAAAATGATAAAACTTATCAAAGTAAATTAGCTATTTATCCAAGAAAAAACTTATAGAAGAAAAGTATTTGGACTAATGAAAGACTTATCAAAGAAAAATATGTAATCGATGAAGGACGTAACAAAGAAAAGTATCTAACCGATGAAAGAGTTATCAAAGAAAAGTATCTAACCGATGAAAGAGTTATCAAAGAAAAGTATCTAACCGATGAAAGAGTTATCAAAGAAAAGTATCTAACCGATGAAAAAGTTATCAAAGAAAAGTATTTAACCGATGAAAGAGTTATCAAAGAAAAGTATCTAACCGATGAAAGAGTTATCAAAGAAAAGTATCTAACCGATGAAAGAGTTATCAAAGAAAAGTATCTAACCGATGAAAAAGTTATCAAAGAAAAGTATTTAACCGATGAAAGAGTTATCAAAGAAAAGTATCTAACCGATGAAAGAGTTATCAAAGAAAAGTATCTAACCGATGAAAGAGTTATCAAAGAAAAGTATTTAACCGATGAAAGAGTTATCAAAGAAAAGTATCTAACCGATGAAAGAGTTATCAAAGAAAAGTATCTAACCGATGAAAGAGTTATCAAAGAAAAGTATCTAACCGATGAAAGACTTGACAAAGAAAAATATCTAACCGATGAAAGAGTTATCAAAGAAAAGTATCTAACTGATGAAAGAGTTTATCAAAGAAAAGTATCTAACCGATGAAAGAGTCATCAAAGAAAAGTATTTAACCGATGGAAGAGTTATCAAAGAAAAGTATCTAACCGATGAAAGAGTTATCAAAGAAAAGTATGTAACCGATGAAAGAGTTATCAAAGAAAAGTATTTAACCGATGAAAGAGTTATCAAAGAAAAATATCTAACCGATGAAAGACTTGACAAAGAAAAATATCTAACCGATGAAAGAGTTATCAAAGAAAAGTATCTACCCGATGAAAGAGTTATCAAAGAAAAGTATCTAACCGATGAAAGACCGGGATCAGGAACTTCAAAAGCTGGAAGATGATTTAGGAAAATAACTTTTCAACAAAAAAAGATTTCTGGGAAATTATACTTGTTGTGCTTATTGAAAAGTGTATTTTACTAAAGGACAACTTGTCAATGGATTTCAATTACTTGCCGACAGAGTACTATTTCAAACGTATGCATTATGCACTTCGGAGATAGCAAACTTACGCACTTCGGAGATGGTAACCTAGTTTCCAAAGGGAAAACTAAGTTTGGGAACTCATTTTGGCGTTAGAACACATATTTGGGAAAGGAAGTTTAACCAATAAAACACGCAAATCTATAAAATCACTTTACAGATGCAAGAGGCTAATTTTGGGTTACGGAGTGACATACAGAATATATATATATATATATATATATATATATATATATATATATAAATATATATAAAATATATATATATATATATATATAATATATATATATATATATATATATATATATATATACATACATACATTCATACATATATATATATAATATATGTAAATATTATATATATATATATATATATATATATATATATATATATATATATATTATATAATGTACATATATATATATATATATATATATATATATATATATATATATATATATATATCACTTAATGACTGAAAGAGTTATCTTTTATAGTAACCTTATCAATAAAAGTCTAGTGTGGAAAAACCATTTTCTCGTCTGAAGCCAATATTTTTCAAGAAAAAAATGTTTCCAATGGTTGATGCCTACCTAGAACAAATCTTTTTAGAGCAAACGCTAATTTGGGAAAATCCTTTTACCAATAGAAAAGGCCGAACAGGAGAACGTGTCAGTCATAACGAGAACATCAGACGATACGTCCACGGAATACGCTTGACAACATAATTTTCTTCAGATTCTAATATTAAGTCATAAATATGAAAATATATAAATATGTACTACACAAACAAAATATTTATTAGTTACTTAATACAAGCAAGACAAACCTACCACAACTAATACACAAAGGAGACATGTGAGGCAATATAAATACATCGAGAGAGAGAGAGAGAGAGAGAGAGAGAGAGAGAGAGAGAGAGAGAGAGAGAGAGAGAGAGAGAGAGAGACTGGAAACGAATAACAAAACTCCTAAATGTATTTTTGTAGAGATAATGCATTATATTTATTTCCAAAATAAAAAATGCTCCATGTTGGAGCCCTTCAGCTTATACCGTAGCATCTTGCTTTTCCAACAAGGGTTGTAGCTTAGTTAGTAGTAGTAGTAATAATAATAATAATAATAATAATAATAATAATAATAATAATAGTTTTTTAATTATTACAAATAACAATATCGTTGGTAAAAAGAAACAAACATAAATTCTCACCAATATCGAACATGCAGTGGCAAGTATTATACATCTGTTGAAGATTATCAAACCTCTACATTTATGCTTGATTAAAAGAAGAATTAATATACCAATAAGAAATAAAAAAAAAGAAACAAAAACGCAAAATAAAAACCTCTACATTTACATTTGAATATAAAAAGAATTAATTTTGAAGGAAAAAAAAAATCAGTATGAGAAAAAAATTTAAACAAAAAAACAATAAACGAGAAGAAAATAGCAAAAAAGAAAAATAAAAACCTCCACATTTAAGCTTGAATTAAAAGAATTGAATTTATTAAAAAGCAGCTTGAGAAAAATAATAAGAAATAAAAAAGGCAAAATACCTAAAGTAAAAAACGGATAATCTCCTATCAATGTGTGAGTCCCCACACTATGCAATTTGGGCTAGAGTTTAATTTGGACAGGAGGAAATGACAGAAAATAACCACATCTCTGATATAAAATAAGAAGAAATAATAGTGTTAGCTCTATTGTCATCCCAGTCACAAAGGTGTAATTAAGATAAGCATCGAGAGAATCGAATTACAATATCAATTACATTACCATTTTGTTTGTAAATTCTGATTACGAAACATTACCTGCTGATTTGTAAATTCTAATTACGAGGCATTACCTGAACACATCTCGGAGAGAGAGAGAGAGAGAGAGAGAGAGAGAGAGAGAGAGAGAGAGAAGAGAGAGAGAGAGAGAATGTCAGAAGCTCATATGAACTTAGTAATTGTTAAATTTTTCTCATTTTAGTAGAGAATTCCATAATTTTTTTAAAAATTTGTTTCAATTCTCCTTACTATTAGTCTCATTCCTTTAAGATTTGAGATAAACTGGACTGCCCTAGAGGCTGTTTTTTTTTTTTTCTTTTCTTTTAAACTATTCTTTTCTTCCTTCTTCCTCCTGAACAAACACAACAAGGTAACTTTTAAACGAGAGGTGACTCCATTTTTTTCCTCGTTTCCTGTCGAAGAAGATTGTGGATTTTTCTCAGAAATTGGGGACATAATGAAACTCGAAAATATGAAAATCAAAAGGATAATGACGGTAATTGTGTCAGGGATATTAAATTGAAAGGTTGTTCCCGAAGAACACAACATGTGGTTGTTTTAAGGCGCCACTGCGAAGACATTGGCTGGTGGCAGAGAAGGCAGCAGCAAATAGCACCTCTCTCTCTCTCTCTCTCTCTCTCTCTCTCTCTCTCTCTCTCCTCTCTCTCTCTCTCTCTCCCCAAAACCCGAGGCAAAGAATTGTAATGAGCGTTATTGTAGGGCGATAATTGCCTCAACGATTGTTTGCTCGGGGTTTGTTAACGACAGTCACTGCTGTCCACATGAAAGAAAAAAAAAATGGCATTACATGCTATCAAACCGTTTCGAATATTCCTTCCTTCAGATCAACTCCCCCGGGGGCTTAAGAGAATATATTGCGAAATATAACGGGGGAGAAAAAAAGAAGGAAAAATAAAGAAAACTATTTGTTATAATAGTTGGGTGCGCTTCAGATGATAACACGTATCGGACGTAAACGAGTATGAAGCAACTGGTAAGATTATCCACGTCATTTAACCGACTCAATAATATGAGAGAGAGAGAGAGAGAGAGAGAGAGAGAGAGAGAGAGAGAGAGAGAGAGAGAGAGAGAGAAGGGGCGCCTGGTATAGGAGAGGGACGGTCATAGGATACAAGTAAGGGGTGAGGGAGTGGGGAGAGGAAGGGACTAGAAAGGAGAGTGATAGGAAGAATGTGAGAGACAATGAACAAAAAGGCGTGATGAACAAATGGCTACAGCAGCTTGTTCACACCTCAGGATACAATTTTTCTGTGAAAATAATTGATTAAAACAGTGTGTAATCAGACGCTTTCTCTCGCGATGAAGTCGCGGTTTTTTGGCTTTCGGCAACATCGGGGAACCACGTGATGTCAGCTACAAAAAACAAGAGGCAAGTGATTCCGTGTAAAAACTATATTAATAAAAGAGAAGTGATGCTTTGTCAGCGACATGCCTGACATTCGGTTAAAGCAGTTAAGCGAGTTTTCCATCAATAAGCATCCTCAGAACCGGAAGCTGGTACCATTGACAATCTGCCGTATTTAAAGAATGATATTCGCAAACTGGAGAGAGAGAGAGAGAGAGAGAGAGAGAGAGAGAGAGAGAGAGAGAGAGAGAGAGAGAGACTTTTTATTGAACGAATTCCGTAACTATTGAAAAGACATGTTGATGTCTACTTTAGAGAGAGAGAGAGAGAGAGAGAGAGAGAGAGAGAGAGAGAGAGAGAGAGAGAGAGACTTTTAATTGAACGAATTCCGTAACTAGCGAAAAGACATGTTGATGTCTACTTTAGAGAGAGAGAGAGAGAGAGAGAGAGAGAGAGGAGAGAGAGAGAGAGAGACTCTTCATAAGACTTTTTATTGAACGAATTCCGTATCGACCGAAAAGACATGTTGTTGCTGTCTACTTTATTTTTCATTACAATAATTTTCATTATTGTTATAAATAAAGATACAAAAACCTGCATGATTAGCAAGCCATTAACTCAAAACCAAACTTCCACAAAATCAATGCGTATGAAAATATAATAAAACACAAACACATGTATATGTGCGCCTGTTAACCTAAACATGAATCATTAAACTTACTCGAAATAATAACATTCAAAGTATGAAAGACAGATTGCTTTAAACAAAGATTAAAGAGAGTATGCTATATAACCTTGGTTTGCAACGCCAGTTTAAAGGTTTAAAGGCTGCTCATGAATGGCAGAGGCAAGGGACAGTGGCATTGCCCTATCAAGCAGGACAATGCCCTAGAGACTGACCATATATACATATGAGCCACCCAAGCTCGAACCAAGGAGGGTCAGGCAATGGCTGCTGATGACTCAGCAGATGGACCTTCAGGCTCCCCTAAAACCCATCGTTAGCCCACAAGGAGGATGGTGAGGTTTGCAGCACCCAAAGAAACTAACAAGTTTGAGCGGAACTTGAACCCCAGTCTGGCGTTCACCAGTCAGGGATGTTAACACATCGGCCACCAAAACCCATCATAATACTCATCATAATAAATCAATTGAGTTCTGATTATCCGTTTCTTTTTTCGCATGAGAAATGCATTTCTGATTTAAAAACATATTTAGATAAATAGTAAAAATTTCAATCGTAAAAACACTAAATGTAAAATAAAAAATTATTTATGCAAATATACCATGATGTACATATGTTATAAACTGTAAGATTGTAAATGTGTATTTCATAATAAAAGATTAAAAAAAATTGCTAATTTTGTATATCTGAGTTGCTACACCTGTCATTAGCAAATAGTGCGATCATTTCAAATTACAAAGATATCTAAATTTCAGATAAACTTTATCAAAGATTAAACAAGTGAACTTCAGAGAGAGAGAGAGAGAGAGAGAGAGAGAGAGAGAGAGAGAGAGAGAGAGAGAGAGAGAGAGAGAGAGCTGACTACCAAATGCCAACCCTTTAATCGAATTTGCCATCAATAAAATAAAACTGACAAAGGAGGGCTATTTTTTTCTATTCCCGGATAAATGGCTACAATAAAAGGCCTGTGGGTCATCCCAATTAATCCGGTTCCTTTATTTGACCGATGGAATGCCAGCCTTCTTTCTTCTACCGCGAGAGAGAGAGGAGAGAGAGAGAGAGAGGAGAGAGAGAGAGAGAGAGAGAGAGAGAGAGAGAGAGAGAGAGGTGAATTTAATTGGACATTGATTGAAGATATGCTAAGGGGCACAAGAGGGTTGACTCGTTAACACCTTGTTAGCCATGATTTGTTAGTTGCTAAAGGATTACCGGTCTTGAATCTTTCATCATGATCAGATGTGATTCATTCTCTTGATATTAGAACGATTCTAATGGTAATTTACATTAGAATGAGTAACTAACACCGGAGACTCTTTCAGTGACCTTACCACAAACCTACTTTTCACCGGAACATTTATTTGTTGACTGACTCATTCTTTTAACAAAATGACCCAGAAGGAAAAGTCATAATGAGTAATTCATTTAATACAAAAGAACCAAAAGAAAAAAAAAATTCTGAGTCATTAATTTAAAATCATAGCATAGACAATAAATTAAGTTTGATCAGAAGACTTGAATATGCAGTTATGACAAATTACATTTGTAGCAGAATGACATCCACCCATTCACTTTATCGGTTTATCGGGCTTCATTGTGGTCCCACCGCTGTTCGAGCTCCATTCTTAACGCTCAGCCTCCTCTTTTATCCGGAACTGAACATGCATGAAGGTTGAAGGGCATAATGATCTGTCCCATTACATTAAATTAAGCTCTCTGTAACCTGCAAGTGCTCTCTCTCTCTCTCTCTCTCTCTCTCTCTCTCTCTCTCTCTCTCTCTCTCCTCTCTCTCTCCCTGTGATCTTTTAGGTCTTATTGCTACTCACTGTCTCGAGAGCTTATCTGTCTTTCAATTCCAACATTTGTTTGAGGTCTCTTATCAAAATACCTACCAAAGACAATGTTGCTCAGTTTCACAGATGATAGAGGGCCCGAAGACATGCCCCTACTAAAATCAGTACATTTTAGAATACAGATTTTTTTTATGCTATGATCTAAATTATAATCAGACATCCGTACTTGACTATAATATACCACCTATGATTTAACAGACCATGTTGTCAGTTCTACATAGTTTGTTAAACCAGAGCCTTTTAAAAGTCGCCAATCCCCTTGGTCAAATCTTGACCAGCTTCAGTTATCGTTGAGTAATCCAGGTTAAAACAGTTTCGGCTACTGAAGCTTCATTCATATAAGGTAATTTGATCAATTGTAGCACAAAAACAAAATTTCTCAGCCTGAAAAGCTACAAAAGATGAATTTCAGCAAGTGATCTTAAATTTACTGTAGAAGATAAATAACTTTGATGTTTTGTGTGGATTAGAAACGCTTTTTAAGTCGTTATAAAACAATCTGCATATCGACGTTTATAATGAGTGTTTACATGAGCTAAAAAGTAAGAGTTAATATAAAAAATGCATAAAGGCTATAAATTTCATAATCGTTTACTCGTTAAAGGTGACCCCCTTAGCAATTGTTTAAATAAGTTATCTTCTTCGTCTCTTCTTTCTCACCAGCAAAAAGTTCGAGATGCAATGACAGACCTAAGGATTACAAAACAAAAATCTCAATCAATCAACACTCCTTCAACAGCGCTAATCTATCACATTAATCATAAGTAATTATTTTGAAGTATATCAATAATTTCTAACTAATCAAAGGTAACTCCATCCCTAAAGTCCTTGGGCTAAGGGCATGTTCACAGCAAGGTCGCTATGAAAATACGCGAAAAACAAGACATTAAGATAATGCTTTACAAGACTAATGAAGGAAAATAAACCATAATAACAGTAATGTGATGGGTCAAAGTTCTAAACATGGTAAATACGCGAAAAACAAGACATTAAGATAATGCCTTATAAAACTAGTGAAGGAAAATGAGCCATAATACGTGTAATGTGATGGGCCAAACATCTAAACATGGTAAATAAAGAAGGTCAGGTTGGCAATTGTGCGAATGAGCGACGTCAGAACAACAACCATGGAAGATAAAACTAACCAATCTTTGCAATCAGAACCGGACGCAATCTTTCGTAGCTCAAATAATGTCGGTGACGATGACAACATCCACAACAAATCTGCAGCAACAATCGTATTTCTGCAACAGCAATGTTATTGCACTCATCCAACATTCGCCCCTCTCCCCATCTGAATCCCCCCCCCTCCCCCACACTCTTCCCTTCCCCACCTTGTCTTACTTCTCCATCACCATCACGATCATTACCATCTTCGAAGATCATCTCCGCCACCTGTTGCATTGTGTAATGCTTATCCATTAGGATGGACACGATAACCGCTCTACTGTGGTTAATAGCAACGTTTACTTCGTTTTTGCGGAATTTCCTCACTGTTTAGTCTAATTATGGAGATCATTTTAATTTTTGCTGCTTCTGTAGGTTATTAGATAGTGTTTACTGGCAGTTACTTCTAATTTCTGCTCTTTAAAAGGTAATAGATCTTTTTCTTTTTATTGAAAGAATTCAAGGTAGTTCAAATCTCCTATAAAATCCATATTTATCTATTAAGTCCAACAAAGGGTAGGGAGTTACTAATCCCATACAAAAAAAAAAAAAAAAAAATGCGTTGGACAGCCAGAGGGCTAAAGCAGTTTTCTACATAAGTGTGCATGTGTTTATAAGTTATTTCCATAGTCGCCAAGTGTTAAAGCCATTGTAGCACTGGTGAGAACGGTTGAGAATTTTACATCGATATACAGTACTTAAGAAAGCAAGTTTCATCCGCCCAACTGAAATATATATTTTAAAGATTTTTCAAAGAATTGGCATTAACGTTAACAATAAAATGAAATGCGATGATTTTCAATAAATTTAAGTTTCACAATGCAACAACGATGGCCTATAGCTAGTGAACTCCACCTTTAAACTTTTATATCTTCCATACAAGAGGCAGCCACTCTCTCTCTCTCCTCTCTCTCTCTCTCTCTCTCTCTCTCTCTCTCTCTCTCTCTCTCTCTCTCTCTCTCTCCAATGGTCTCTGACCATAATGCAGAATGGTCGAGTGTAAAGTTCATGTTAGCACAATGCACATATTGTGCATATAGCTGTCAAGTCATAGCACAGAAAAATTTAATGAATATCTATAACAATGTTTGAGAATATAAGAAACTAAGACTCTCATCTATCAGCATTTGACACGCGCAAATATATTGTAATGTATCTTGGAAAGAGCACATCAAGACAACTTTTGAAAATTGGTATTATGTAAAGGGTTTCAAGCGCCACCTGTGTTTCCCCTTAAAGTAGATTTCAGATTTAAATTGGTCTTACCCATCCTTGTCTGGAGCACTGACGTCATAGCCTACATAAGGAGGCTCACTTCTAATTTCTATTGATTAAAGCAGCTCTTACTCCCAACTGAGATTCACTAAAACCCAATATATTCACTGAGTATCCTCACAGGATAAAATGCACACCCCGGTCTCTAAACCAATCATAAAACCTCCATAAACAGTATAGGTCCTTGTTGTTTTCTGGAATGAAAACAAGACCTTTAAAAAGAGAAAACAAAATCTAAGTTTTCGAATAAAAAACCCATTTCCCTTTACTGCCAAATGGATTGCTTCTCCGTCAGTAGTTGAATAAAATCCATTAACATTGAAAGTTACCTTTAAGAAAACGCCAGATGGACCAGAATATCATTTTATAACCAATCAAAAAAGACTTTAAAGACGGGGGCCCGAATTTGGATAACCAAACATGATGGAAATTATGATAACTAGAAAGCGTAAACTTTACCTTCCCTCCCATCTTCCCCTTGCACCGGTAGATGGACAGTTCTATTGTGTTGTTAAATGAATGAGTGATTTCGTCGTCTATATGAAATTACATTTAAATGCTCGCCTTGTCAGTCCACCGGAGGGAAAGGTCTCCGATAAAATTAATTGGCATCACGCTAATGTTGAGGGGAGATTTGCCTCGTCTCCTCTATTGAATTACCTAACCAGCGTCAATCCCCCATCTCTCTCTCTCTCTCTCTCTCTCTCTCTCTCTCTCTCTCTCTCTCTGTATGCATAGCTTTTAAGCTGAAATAAAATCAAACTAACCATCAACTTATTCTGTGATTAAAAGCCTGACTTGTTCATATAGAATTATCCGAAGGAACAGAGAAACGTAGGATTCTTATGAAAGAATGAATGAATAAAGAAATTGAATCCTGTTACTCGGAGTTCACTATTGTAGCCTTCTTCAATTCCCGATGATGAAAGTCAAACAAATCAAATGCACAAGTGTTATCAATAGTGCAGTTTATATTATGTCGATAATGTGTGTGTGTGTGTGTGTCCGACGTTTCTCTGTCCCTTCAGATAATCCTATATGAACATATCACTTTTTATCACAGCCTGTTAAAATTGTCCTTTCTTTTTCATGAACGATAGTAGCTTCAGTGTTGTGCTTATGACAAAACATTTTAAAAGGATAAGAGAATCCCAGAAGAATATTTTCGCAGAGTGATCATTTCACAGATGCTGTCTAGGATTTACTCCCCTACAGATATATACCAAGGAGTCGGTAATTCCTCCATGGCCATTGAAAGGCAGAACCTAAAATATGTTAGAATCAACGAGAGATTTAAGAACCTGGTCAAAATCTTTGATATCGATCAAGTGATACAGTTTTTAAGAGCAGTTGCTCATAATTTGTAATACTTTTTAGAATTATGCTGTATTTTTACGCCAAAAACACTTTCTTTCTATTAAGAATAAAAATGATTTAACCTCGTTTGAATTTGCTTATTTTCATCCTTATCATATAAAAGGTTATAACTATTATTATTATTATTATTATTATTATTATTATTATTAAATTTTTGGGTGGACATTATGTCCTCTTCTAACGGATGTCGGCATTTTGACCGTCGATGTTATGTCTGTCGACATTATGTCCATTGGCATTTTATCCCACAATCGGCGATTACTATAGTCAATTCTTTTTAGCGAGGCCGATTTGCACCGACTAGCAGGGGAGTCCTTTTTAGCTCGGAAACGTTTCCTGATCGCTGATTGGTTGGGCAACATAATTCTCACCAATCGGGTAGCAGGAAACTTTTTCCGAGCTAAAAGGAGACCGCTGCGAGTCAGTGCAAATGCGCCTCTTTAAAAAAAAAATTTGAGTATAGGGGTTAATATTTTAAAGATTATGCCCATAGGTTTCAATTCTACAAAAAAAAAAAAAAAAAAAAAGAGTAAGTAAATCACTATTACTATTACCAATGAATTCTTATTCTAAAGATGATGCATAGTAGCTACTATTTTACAAATGGTGCTGCGGAGCTTTTAATTTACAGATGATGCCGAAGATTTACCATTTTACTGACTATACATTTAGTATTTTATAGATGATGCTGAATAGTCCCTATTACTAACATGATGTAAAAGATTTATTATAGTACAGATGAGGCCAAGGAGTTACCATTATAGGGATGATACAAATGAATTACTATTCAATGCGATAAAAATTACTTAATTATTTTGAAAATGATGCGTTGAGTTCCCATTTTGCTGATGATTAAATGATCATTTTACATACGACTCAGAACTACTATGACGCAAAGGAGTTACGATTTTACAAATGATGCCATGAAATCATCACTTTATAGATGATACTGAGCAGTCACTATTAGAATTAGTTTTATAGATGATAACCAGGAGTTATTCTTTTTAGAGATGCCAAGGATTTACTATTTTACATATTAGGGCACGCAGTTACTATTCTACAAGTTATGCTGGAGAGTTACCGTTTTACAGATAACACTGAAGAGGAGGCTAACTATCTTACCACAAACTCATTACAAAATCAGAAAAAAATAACTCAAATTATCACAAAATTGCTAAAACTGCATTAAGTACTCTGTATACATCACTACTTTTGATTAATCTATAAATTCTCATGAAGTTAAGTATTGTTATAAAATTGTTTTCATTATTCATAATTTTAGTAGCAGACTCCCACAAGTGTGCAACTGTAACTAAACATGAAAAAGAAAAAAAAAGTCCTTGGAATTAAAACCAAATGAAAATAAGAAATATATACAGTATGTGCAAAGAGTGAAATTAATCTAGACACGCACACAAGCAATCAACCCGCCTTTCTTTTTCTCCTTCTTTCTCGCCGGATGGATGAATAAATGTATTGGCATTCATGGACAGCTTCTACAATATTTACAATTCTTCCACAAGGCTCAAATCACTGATAGTTCTTTCCTCAGAGAGCCTCTACTTCGTTTACAACGATTCCAGAAGGATAAAACCACTGGCTCACTGCATCCATAGCCAACATTTTGTTATTTTTAAGTTTTTATAGTTTACACGTGAAGAATCTAATTTAATATTGTTACTGTTCTCAAAATATTTTATTTTCATTGTTTATTCTTCTCTTGCAGTTTATTTATTTCCTGGTTTACTTTCCTTACTGGGATATTTTTCCCTGTTGGAGCCCTTGGGCTTGTAGCATCTTGCATTGCCAATTAAGGTTATAGCCTAGCTTGTAATAATAATAATAATAATAATAATAACAATAATAATAATAATAATAATAATAATATTGTAGAGTACAGTTTTGATTGATTGGTTTGCAGTTTTCTGGTTATCCTGACTTTGTAGAGTACAGTACGTAGTTAATAAACAATACTATACATTACTGTAATACTGCACTGTATAATTTGTACACAATGATACTGCATTTAAGATTAACTAAGTGTGCGTCGAAGCTCAGGCGCCAAGGTCAGAAAAGGTTATATGACGTTTCTGTTGGGGTTTACGAAAAATTCTGGAAAAAAATCGCTACGTTGCAGAAAGAAATATTAAGAAAAACACTTCAACGGCATACGGAAGACTTATAAGCAATCCAATAGATTAATGCACAAACAATTTCATGGAACAAGCCTAAGAGGTGATTAATTATGAACCTTCCAATAATAGAAGGCTCACACGTGAAAAACGAATCAGATAAAAGAGCAAATATATAGTATAAAGTAAAAGAGAGAAAATTAAAATACCATTACATATACATTAAAACACAATTATCCTACGAAATTCAATCAGAGAAATGATGAGACATAACGACCTCGTAAATATAACAAAATTCTCAAAGAATCATAAAAAATTACCTGATACAGATCTACTCACCTGAAAGTACATTAGTCAATAAAATAAAAGATTTGTCTCTCAAGATTTCTTTAGAAAGATATCCAGTACAGTGTACAATAGGTACACTGATAACTTTCGAGCACGAAGATATATAGGAAGAGGGGGAAGTATCTGTGAAAGGAATGCACCACACAAAAACTACTACTAATGATCGAGTGGGCCATGTTTACTAATCAATATATGTCAAAACAGACTTGTCGGATTCATCTTAATACGCAGCTGTAAAACCCAAACCATGAAGTAATGAGCATTTTAAAAATCGATTAATGAAGCGTTCTGTGATTCCTTAATTCTAGAACTAACAAATTTCTACCAGAACCATATGTTCTAGATGTTTTTATACCTATTTTAAATCACATAATTAATACAGGCAAAAAATTCCTAACGCTGTTTGCTTCCAGCAAAACAAAGTAACCAAACTGACTTCGACGAGACATGACTAATATATCCTTCATCAGTAAGAGACTTCGTACTTACAACAGAAGGAAGAGGAATACTTCCATGGGGGGATGAAGAGGGAGGGTGGGGAAGACCAGTATTAAAGAGTTTATATGAAGTAAAAGAGGAGTTTGTGCTCTCCCAGTAATCATCGTGTCAGTTGTATTGGTTACATGTTATTTCACACCCGTATCCCTTTTTGTGGAGCGTCCAATTGGGCTCTTTATAGCCCAGGACAATAAGTGCCAAAATGACTTGATGGACAAATCACTACCTCAGACTTGACGGCCATTGTTTGGTTCGCCTGACGCACAAACCACATCTCTCTCTCTCTCTCTCTCTCTCTCTCTCTCTCTCTCTCTCTCTCTCTACGCCATCATCTTTAAGAAAGAATATCCAGTTACATATCTGCAAAGGCAAGTCATCTGCTTATTTACTTGTACAATCATATACACACACACCATCGTCAACACAGCGTTTGGACCCTATGACATACACAAGAACACATTCACGCTATCGACATCATACAATTTTTCTCAATTACCTTCAAAGCACAAAAAATACTACGCGCTTACATAAACACAAATACAACGTCCAATCTGTCTGGCAATTTCTTTAAAACACCTGTGAACATAATACTACCAACAGCACAGACACCTATACACCTGCAAAATTACTCAAATAAATATACCGCCTAAGCACACATCCTATTCATCTATATAAATCACACACGAAACACTTACACCCAATATGAAAATAAAAACGGGAAAAGCCACCACAGCAATTCTGTAGGAAAAAGAGAAACGAACGCCGATGGAAGTCGTCTGGATAATGATCATGACCTTTCTACTTGTTCCTCCTTCATCGTAAACGTCGTATTACCAGATATTGATTAAATGGTCGTTTGTACGTTCTCTACTTGACAGGCGAACCTTCAATTGGGAAGAGAGAGAACGAAGAAGAGGGAAGGGCCGTCAACTGGGAACAGATGGGAGAGTAAAAACAATAGCTTGGAGGGAAAGGGAAGAGGGAAAGATTCAAGGGGAATTGATCGAAAGGATTTCAGAGAGACATCAGACATATATATATATATATATATATATATACTGTATATAGGTAGTAAGTTGTCCAAGGCACCAGCCACTCGTTGAGATACTACCGCTAGAGAGTTATGGGGTTCTTTGACTGGCCAGACAGTACTACATTGGATCCTTCTCTCTGGTTACGGTTCACTTTCCCTTTGCCTACAAACACACTGAATAGTCTGGCCTATTCTTTACATAGTCTTCTCTGTCCTCATACACCTGACAACACAGATTACCAAATAATTCTTCTTCACTCAAGGGGTTACTGCACTGTAATTGTTCAGTGGCCACTTTCCTCTTGGTAAGGGTAGAAGAGACTCTTTAGCTATGGTAAGCAGCTCTTCTAGGAGAAGGACACTCCAAAATGAAACCATTGTTCTCTAGTCTTGGGTAGTGCCATATCCTCTGTACCATGGTCTTCCACTGCCTTGGGTTAGAGTTCTCTTGCTTGAGAGTACACTGAGCACAATCTTCTATCTTATTTCTCTTCCTATTGTTTTGTTAAAGTTTTTATAGTTTATATAGGAGATATTTATTTTAATGTTGTTACTCTTCCTGAAATATTTTATTTTCCTTTTTTCTTATCCTCATTGAGCTATTTTCCCTGTTGGAGCCCCTGGGCTTATAGCATCCTGCTTTTCCAACTAGGGTGGTAGCTTAGCAAGTAATAATAATAATAATATATCATCTCCTGCGCCTCTTGACGCAGATGACCTTGGTTAGATTTTGCCAGTCGTCTCTAACTTGATGTTTTAATTTAATACTTCACCATTCATCATCGCCTGCTTCACGCTTCAAAGTCCTCAGCCATGTAGGACTGGGTCTTCGTACTCTTCTCGTAACTGGTGGAGCACAATTAAATGTTTGGTGAAGTAATCTCTCTTGATGAGTGCAAAGAGCATGCCCAAACCATCTTCAACTACCCCTCACCATGATCTCAATCGCATACGGCACCTGAGTAATCCCCTCGTATAGTTTCACTGCCAATTAACTCTCACTATTATTCTGAGGGCTTTGTTCTCAAATCTACAAAATCTGTTGGAGATTGTTTCATTGTCAAACCGCTACTCATGTCATACAGTAACACCGATCTCACTAAACTGATATATAACCTGATATATATATATATATATATATATACACACATATATATATATGTATATATATATATATATATATATATATTACACACAAAGACTGAGGAAGTTTAGCCTTCTATATTCTCAGCAAGTGTTTCAGAACCAATGCTGATACACATTTTCAGCTTGCTTACTGGGTATGTGACCAATAGTCAGTGAATGAACTAGGTCGAAAACAGCGATGACAAAACTGTCTTTCGGTGAATTTTTTTTTTCTGGTCCAATAAAGGTATGAATTCTCAGCTAACAATTTAAAAGGAAGATATTGGTCTCATGCGCTTCTCTACCTTGAACGTAACCCCCCATACCAAAGCTGACTAACTGGAAGGTGCCTAATTCATTGCTTGGATTAACAATGGCATAAAGGGGTTTACATGGGATTTGCTTGAGTCATGACGTCTCTATGGGAAATCGAACATGGGCCATCTAATTGAAAAGTGGACCATCCTCTGGCTTTACCCTTTCATTATGAGTTATATATACATACATAAATATATATACATATATATATATATATATATATATATACACACACACTCACACACACACATATATACATATATATATATATATATATATATATGAGAGAAAGAGGGAGAATGCAATGATAAAAATAGAAGGGAATAATTTCTTGCTAAACTTCGGATTCAGTAGCTAATTTATGAAGATTATATTATCAACCTTATTCTAATATATAAAATAACTGGATAAAATTATTGTTATTACTTGCTAAGCTACAACCCTAGTTGGAAAAGCAGGATGCTATACGCTCAGAGGCCCCAACAGGGAAAACAGCCCAGTGAAGAAAGGAAAAAAGGAAAACTAAAACATCTTAAGAACAGTGACAACATTAAAATAAATATTTCCTATATAAACTATAAAAACGTTAACAAAGCAAGAGGAAGAGGAATTAGATAGAATAGTGTGCCCGACAGTACCCTCAAGCAAGAAAACTCTAACCCAAGACAGTGGAAGACCATGGTACAAAGGCTATGGTACTACCCAAGACTAGAGAAAATGGTTTGATTTGGGGTGTCCTTATAGAAGAGCTGCTTACCATAGCCAAAGAGTCTCTTCTACCCTTACCAAGAGGAAAGTAGCCACTGAACAATTACAGTGCAGTAGTTAACCCCTTTGGTGAAGAAGAATTGTTTGGTAATCTCAGTGTTGTCAGGTGTATGAGGACAGGAAAATCTGTAAATAATAGGCCAGACTATTCGTTGTATGTGTAGGTAAGGGGAAAGTGAACCGTAACCAGAGAAAAGGATCCAATGTACTACTGTCTGACCAGTCAAAGAACCCCATAACTCTCTAGCGGTAGTATCTCAACAGGTGGCTAGTGCCCTGGCCAACTTACTACCTATTATGCTCCAAAAGGCACTGAAAAAAATCAATAAAACAATACTTTCCTTTAGACATCTCTGACTATATCGATCTTACCAAACATAAAATAAAAAAAAAATAATAATTAAAATCAAATCATAATCAAAGGTGCAATGATGCAATAAATGAAAATAACAATGTAGCGAGAAAATATCTTGAAAGAGAGAGAGAGAGAGAGAGAGAGAGAGAGAGAGAGAGAGAGCTTGTTAGAAGTGAGATAATAGCCATGGCGTTCGTGGAATCCAATGAGAAATCACACATTTGGTGAGCACAATCTTCGGGTCGGATCTCGCGAATGACACGTCGCTGGTAATATAACACATACACTCCCCTGATAAGCAAACCCAAAACTTCACTTATTAGGGAACCACTGCTTGGGATGGAGGGGCAGTCCCCCCTCCCCACACCACTTCTTCCCAAAACCCCTTCTACTAAGCCCCTGGCCAGAGGGTCGGCTAGATAGATACTTCGAGGAGATAGATATATACTCCTTTTCCTGGCCACGATACCATCGAGTCTTGGAGCTCAGATACATCTCTCTCTCTCTCTCTCTCTCTCTCTCTCTCTCTCTTTATTTCGGAAATTTTTTTCCTATCAAAAGCCAAAACTATTGAATCTCTCTCTCTCTCTCTCTCTCTCTCTCTCTCTCTCTCTCTCATTTATTTTCGAAAATCTGTTCCTATCAAAAGCTCTCCTTTATTTTCGAAAATCTGTTCTTATAAAAAAGCCAAAACTCTTGACGCTTTCGTTTCTGGAGATAAGGTGATCTCGAAGTCAACTGAAAACGGACACTTTTAGCAAAAGATTGGACAAAACCACAGGGTAGTCCAATCAGCGCCAAGGATCCAAAAGTGATTTGGCAAGGGGTAGAGGGAATACATAGGGGTGGGGGGGATGAAGGCCAGTGGGAAGGATGGGGAGGGGATATAGACTTATCTCGATGCCCTGGAAGACAGAGGGGGCCTGGGTCTGAGAGAGAGAGAGAGAGAGAGAGAGAGAGAGAGAGAGAGAGGTGTAAGAACAGGTAATCACCTAGATGGTTCTTTTGACCCATTATCACCCCGAATGACGGGGTTGGCACCGTCCAAATCATAGACGCAGCGAATCAAGTAAATTAATACAAGTCTCGGGCTTCGCGTGTTGGGTGATTTGGTTAAATTCGTAGTCTACGAGTTACTGATTACATTTTTACGGCAGAGAAGGCGCTACGTTGTTATTGCCGATGATTGAAGGAGGATTAGGTGCGTGTGTGATGACTGATGATTGAGGGTGATTGCCATACCGCTCCACCTTAACACTGTAAATACCTCACCGCTAAAGAGAGACGGCCCAGGCCTAGAGGAGGATGATTCGGTCCACTAACGTAATCTGATTCCCTCTTTAGATCTTTCGCATAGAGATTCTCTGTCAAAACGAATCAAAATCCAGTTTCGAAGGTTACGATGTTTGGAAGGGGTTTATTTGAATCCAGCATTGAACTCTCCTCAAACCGGAATCTCTTCACTAGAATAAAACCATAACGTTGGAGACTCACTGTTTTGTTTTAACTGTTTCACTTAAAGATATACACACATGCTTTGCTTGTGAAGATTTATGTTATAAAGAGTAAACGCTTTTCTCAACAAGAAAATCTCAGGGATTCACCCCCTAATATATATATATATATATATATATATATATTATATATATACATATTCAACCTCAGTACTTCCTTCAAATAACCTAATGTATTACTCTCTTATGGATTTCTCATTAACCATCCCCCCCCCCAAAAAAAGACATTCCCCCCCCTCCATTACCTCCAGGTACCTCCTATCTGACCCCGCTCCCCCACCCCAAAACACCTCCTCAACGACGCATGTAAAAGTCGTCGGTGTGGATGCTGCATTTCATTAAGGTAAAAAGTTAACAAGGTGAAATGCGATGTCCTCTCACCGAGATGATCAACAGGTAAGACCTAATTATTATGTTTATGGATTATGATTTTCGTAGCTGCGTCCTCCGTGGCCTATCATTATCTGGAGCGAGTGCTAGCATGTGAAATTTATACCTATCAGGTTTTATTTTGCGAACACATATTACTCCTTATTTATCTCTCACCTAATTCAGCGTCGTCTTTTTTTTTTATTACACTTTTTTATTACTTCAAGACAGTTAGTAGCTTTTATGGATAGTAAGGCAAAATAGATTATTTTCACTTAAGAAAAACTTAATTACTACTGATTTTTTGGATGAGCAAATTAAAATTCTACAGTATATAACAAAATTAATAGTGACATGAATAATGTGCAAACATTAATACGATATAAGAAATTAGTAAGCTATATCCAATGACACTCTTCGTATGAAATGGATAAATACACAATATATATATATATATATATATACATACATATATATATATATATATATATACACATACACACATATACATATATATATATATATATATATACAGTATATATGTGTGTGTTCTCCTTTTGCACAAAAACACAAAGGGAAAAAAACGCAATATAATTTTTGCTTAATGGCGAGCTTTTCTCCACTGAAGGCCAACCAAACGAATGCAATGCCAAGAAGAATCAAGAACATGGCCACATTCGGGAAAAAATCTCGAGTCAGCTTCATACATCAGATTTTCCTCCAAGGACACTGAATTGGATGTTGACGCCCCTGTTATTACATCATTTTACTTCACTCGATAGTGTGAAGTCAGTATCCGGTAAGGTAAAGCAGAAATAAAGAGAATTAGTGAAAAACAAAAGCCATGCCTCACACATTTGCTTCTTTTTTTTCTGTGGGAACTACAGACCACTGTTGTTCAATGTTTAATTCTCTGATCATTTCTACGTAGAGTGGAAAATCAGTAGTTAAGAAAAATATCCTTTCAATCGAAGGGAAACTAATACCAGTTTTTGTTTTTTTTTAAATGAAAAAGGCCTAATATGCATTTACTACGTAAAGACAATTATGTAATATGGTATCCTTCCATAAATCATAAAGTTATCGTCATCCTCTTTAGTATTTCTATATTTTCCAAACGGCTATAGATAAAACAGAAACTGACTTACAAACTTTTCTAATCAAAATTAGATGAAGGAGAACAATCTAATGCCCATGTAAGTCGAAATAAAAAAAGTACAGGCAGGAAAAAAATAAGAAAATGACCTAACCTCATAGAAAGTTCTTTCTATTATCAATTCAAAATATGTTTGTATTAAGTGATACGAACTCATCTAACTCCCCCTCTCGCTTCAACTCAATACAATTATTTCTCAAGAAAAGATGTGAATTATATATATATATATATATATATATATACAGTATATATATATATATATATATACACACACCAGTCAGGGCCACCCATACTAAGTTGGTTTGCTATGAGGGATCTGACGTAAAATCTCCCACCATCACCAATCCGCAGTGGCCTGCGTGGTATTGAAAATGGCCAAATCACAGACATGACTAGAGACATATCTGAGGACTTTGTCCTGCAGTGGACTAGAAACAGCTGTATTTATTGTTGTTGTATATATATCTGGGTATGTCATGGAATGATTACGATGTATATCTTCCGAATATCCTTTCGTCCTTCCTCATTTATGTTGCACACTTCGATACTTGGCTATAAAAGGGCATAGGGCTTCCAATTCAACGAAAAATAGGTTTCTCCTCTGCAGCTCTTTTAATCTCCCAGGTCTAATTCATTCTTGCATAGAGTAGTATTTTGATATAACCTTCCCTCGCGTCCTTGAAAAATCTATTAAAATTCTTTTTGTGAATCATTTACATTGGAGACTGTTCCACGACAGTAATATTAAAGTTTTTTTAGTACGAACTTCATTTACTTTCAAACTGAAAAATTCTCTCTACTTCGCCTATACTCTTTGTCTTGTTATGTCTATCAGTAATCAACAAGTCCAACATTATGTGCAATGCAGTATAAAATATAAAAGAAAAGAATATGGGAAATCTCTGGACATTATTTTTATTATGAGAGAGAGAGAGAGAGAGAGAGAGAGAGAGAGAGAGAGAGAGAGAGATTAAATACACGACAGGAAAAACCCACTACTCGAGCACCTGCCTACCCGAGTTGAATCAAGTGCCGAGAAACCTTTCACTGATTGACTGGTCAGCTGACAGCGCATCGCAAAAGCATCAAGGTTGAATCCTACAGAATAAAGAGCGATGTTACTGACAAACAATAAGAAACAGAACGTATTTTTTTTTTAGTATCGGTTATTTCTATTTCATTGTAGACATCCCTGCCTCACGTTCTGTCGGACTCGGATTCAAGCCTCGCTCAAGCTTGACCGTTCTTGTAGTGTTTCAAACCTTACACTCCTTGTGAGCAAAGGATGGGCGGTTTACAGGAGCCTAGAGGTCTACCTGGCCCTCCCTGGTCCCAGCTTGGGTGAAGTCTCTGGGGCATTGTCACTGTCCCTTGCCTTGGCTATCCATGAATAGCCTTCAAGCCTTTATAGGTATCGCATTGGTCTCTCTGTTTTTTACTCCACAAGAAACTTTAATGAGCATTCCGATTAAAGTTTCTTGATATCACGTTAGTCTATCCCTTCTTTCGGATTATGATACGCTTCGTAGTTAGATTTTATTTTACCCATTCATAAATATATCTAGTATTTATATTTCTAAAAAGTAAAATCTGTGAGGAAACACATACACATACACAAACACACACACACACACACACATATATATATATATATATATATCTAATATATATATACATACATATACATACACACACACACATTTATATATATATATATATATATATACCGTTTCTGAGTGGGGATACCTCAGCGTGGCGAAAGGGTTTGTGTATCGCCATGATCAGCAAAACTGAATTAGCCAGGGACACTCATACTAGGTTGGTTTGCTGAGAGCGATCAGACTAAAGTCCCCCACTATCACCAATCCGCAATGGCCAGCGTGGTGATGAAAATGGTCAAACCCAATACATAACTAAGGACATGTCTGAAGCTTTTGACCTGCAGTGGACTAGAAACGGTTGCATTTAAAGGTTTAAAGGCAGAGGCAAGGGACTGTGACATTGCCCTAGGAAGCAGGACAATGCCCTAGAGACTGACCATGTATCATATGATTAGCGCCCAAGGCCCCTCTCCATCCAAGCTAGGACCAGGGAGGACCAGGCAATGGCTACCGATGACTCTGCAGATATAGCTACAGGTTCCCCCAAACACCCACCCCCATCCTTAGCTCACAAGGATACTAAGGTTGCAGACACTAAAGGAACTAACGAGTCTGAGCGGGACTCGAACTCCCGTCTGGCGATCACTAGGCAAAGACGTTACCAATCAGGACAGAGTATCCTATTTGTTGTTGTTGTTGCTGTGTGTGTGTATATATATATATATATATATACACTGTATATATATATATGTATATATATAGATATATATATATATATACACTGTATATATATGTATATATATATATATAAACATAAACACACCATGCAAGACATGAAACTACCAGCTGAAACTAAACATCTCTGAATAAACATCTGATGGGACCTGTATCTTAACATGAATCCTCGAAACGTTGAATAAAACGTCACGCCCAGCGTTCAACAAAAAAAAAAGCACAAAGTATTACAACTAGGCAATTAAGAAGTCATAAAAACAATCACTTCTCTCTCCCTATAAAGGAGCTGTGGCCTTTACGTAGCGACGGGCAGCGCCGCAGTCTCTCTCGATGTTATCTAAATGGCGCAAGTTCTTTTACAGGCAAAACTTATTTCCAGTTTGTTTTTCGAGCTACTTCGCGTCACTGTGTACGGGCTAATTGTTTCTCAATGTTGGCAAATTTGGCAGCGAATGACTCTACTTGCGAGGATGTTAATGGGACAGCAGGACTCGCTGAATAAGGCCGGCGAGTTAGTTAACAGCATTCCTTTGCAAGGCGAATAGCCAAAAATCGCTCCCTAACTCATTCCCAGCAATCCACACCTGTCACTGCTGTTTATTCTACTTTAAATGATGGCCGCTCTTGGCTGACACTTATCACTCCAATCAATCGACTTCGCAGGATATCACTCGAATTAGAGAAAAATATGGCTTGTTCATTACGATGACAGACAGACGGGCATCCCTGTAGAAACCCCTCTTTAATTCAAATCTCACGGTATCTTTAAGTAAAAAATTAAAGATAACACTATCCGGAATAGCAACAGAAACTGGGAAATTTCAAAAAGGGTTCCTAAATAATTGGGAGGTATAAAACTATAGATGTTGAAAATTGTGCTATTGCGAAATATCACAAATAATAATGACGTAGCTGATGTCACGGTTCCATGAGCACAAATTCGTTGGTTATTAAGGGCAAATAATAAGCAATCGAAGTTTTTCCTTTAATAAATGTATCAGAGCCGTCAACCGTCAATGCACCAGACCACTTGATTGTTTAGACTTTAGATCAATAAACTATCTTCTATATTCGGATCCATTTTAAAAATCCAAATGGAGTTATGTTTCCAAAATTACATTGTTAACATTCTTCCAACTGAGAATACATTGTTCACCAACATATCGAATCATTAACGAGCAAAATATAAAATTGAAAAATTTATAATTCTTCTCGATAAACTTTAATATAATATATTAATATTCTTTATACAAACGAGTCTACGATACTTTGTAAATAAGTTTGTTTATTAATTTGTAAACAAATATAACTGCTGACGAAACTGAGTCTTATGCAAACATTAATCATATCTTTACCGATAATTATTTAGGGAGTTTTTAATTGCTACGAGTAAAATATTCTATAGATTCCAAAGTATCAGACATCAAGTTGAGAGAGAGAGAGAGAGAGAGAGAGAGAGAGAGAGAGAGAGAGAGTCTTAGTAAATATTCGACGACCATGAAAATCATCCTTAGAAATACAGGGAGTTACAATCAGCCCTTGAAAAGCTCTCCAAATAGTCAACTGTGTCAGAAATGAAATATTTATAGATACACTACGCCAAGCAACAGCTGAGTTCTTGAACGGAATTCCGGATTCATCTCAATGTTTTAAGATTTAATGATAGTTCATGAATGGCAGAGGCAAGGGATAGGACAAGGTGCTTGAAACTGACCATATACTGTATATAGTGTACGTATGATCAGCGCCCAAAGCCCTATCAATCAAACTAGGACCAGAGAGGGCCAGGCAATAAAAAAACATATATGAAAACTAATACAGAAGAATAAAAAATGTAAAATCAATTACATATAGTACAAAATAAATACAAAATATAGACATAAAGTACCAAATAAATACAAAACATACGAATAAAGGACAAATAAAAGGCAAATATACGCATACAGTACGAAATAAATGCAAAATATACGCATAAATTAAAAAATAAATTAAAAATATACGCATAAAGTATTAAAGTACCACATAAATTAAAAATATACGCATAAAGTATAAAAATACCATATAAATTAAAAATATGCGCATAAAGTATTATAAAGGACCAAATAAATGAAAAATATACGCATAAAGTATTATAAAGGACCAAATAAATAAAATATACGCATAAACATATACGTAGATAAAAAGCCGTTAAGAAATCCTTCACGTGGAAATACCTCCATTTCCTCTCCTCCAACAAAACCCAAGTCCCTCAGATGATGATGATCATGATGATGATGATGATGATCGCTGTGAGAGACCACATCGAAGGTCGGGTCCTATTGACGTCCGAATGACGATAAACGCTGTCCTAATTATGATATCAAACGGGCGTAGAAAGACATGGGAGTGATAGGGTAGTCGTTTTGACCAGCCTCTCTCTCTCTCTCTCTCTCTCTCTCTCTCTCTCTCTGTTGGACGGACATCCCACCTGTTATTACCTTTCCTTCTCATCCTTATGAAATAATTACTTTCATACCAAGGAAAGCAATTCGCCTTTAAATATAAAACTTTGACGCAATTTTAGTCCTGAGAGAGAGAGAGAGAGAGAGAGAGAGAGAGAGAGAGAGAGAGAACAACAACAAAGAAACGAAGCAGAAGCAAAGGACGAGATTAGGATGGATGGGAAGGAGTGAGAGAGGGGGTCCATAGTGGCGGTGGAGACGAAGGAGTAGGAGGAGAAGGAGGGACTTTACTGGTCCTTGTCATCGTGATGGCCGAGGCATATACGCCTCCTCCTTGGTGGTGGTGTCCGAGGAGATCCAACAAATGCACTTTCGATGTCGCATGGCTCGACCAGGGTCCAGTCTGTCGTCCCCGTATCATTATTAATGTAGTTTTCATTATAATTAGCTGATAATATGTAACTTTATAGCCTTGCCCCCACCGCTGGGACCGTAGCGACCACAATGCCATTCAAAGCTGACGGCCCGCGAGACCTTACGGCGAGACAGCTTTCAGTGATATATCGACGTTGTCAATTAATTGTCATTAGGGTTTTTAGGCAGAGACGTCAGGACGGCTTAAAAGCTTTCATCATTGCCCTTCTTCCCCAGGATCCTGTTCCCTATAATCTTAGTAAAAATAAAGCCAAGACGTCAACACTTTTAATGGGGGGATGCCGTTCTTATAGCCATATTTAAAAATTTACAAAATAGCCTATGCTATCAGACGAAGCTGGTGTCATCGGTCTGTTATATTAGGTCTTCTCAGGCTAACTTTGGTGTTTATTTTTTGGAATTACACTATTCTAAAGGAAAAAATTATAGGGCATCATTTTACACATTCCTGAGAGAGAGAGAGAGAGAGAGAGAGAGAGAGAGAGAGAGAGATCAGGCCATGTTTAATGTTTCTTTCCTTGAATTACACTATTTCAAAGGAAAAAATCCTAGGTCATCATTTTGCACATTCCTGAGAGAGAGAGAGAGAGAGAGAGAGAGAGAGAGAGAGATCAGGCCAGGTTTAATGTTTCTTTTCTTGAATTACACAATTTCTAAGGAAAAAGTAATCCTTTATCGTTATTTTATACAGAGAGAGAGAGAGAGAGAGAGAGAGAGAGAGAGAGAGAGTTCAATTAACAAGAGCGTTACTCGAGAGTACCTTTGAATTAAGGTTACACAAGTGTATCAGAAAGGACACTCAAGTGTATCTTTACAACTACCGTGATAATCATGAGTATAAATCATTTTAGAGATCGTGCAAAGTGTGTAATAAATAATAAATGAATAATAAACACAACATAAAATTACGATTGGAATACAATATCTATAGTAGTCAGTCGCAAGGGATGATTTAAATTAACAAAAATGTGGTGCGATGTTGTAACTTAAAGTTGTTCAAACTGTACACATAACGACATAAAGATAAGCAACTAACATCCTTAGTCATAACTTACTTAACTTAATAAAATACAATTTTACCAAGCTCTAGGCATCTAGGGCCTCCTACAACTCTACTCTATAAATTTATAGAGTTTAATTGAACTATTAATTTAATTTTTCATATTCACTATTAGAACAGCTTTGCAGCGTTTGATATGAAAAGAACCTGCCTTACTCAAATAGATCAGGTAGCTAATTGTCTCAAAGAGGATACTTAAATAAGTCATGGGTATTGGTGTGTTACTTCCACAAGGGACTCATTGAAAATATCTCTGGCAAATTTAATAAAAAGTATCATCCATATTTGATGGTTGGATACGATGGCGAAGTCAAAGAACTCGGAAATGCATCAGCTGCAATGACCATTCTGTATCTCGGATTTAGATTGCATAAGACGGAATATATTCTTTGTCTTGACCTTATTCACAGCACTATAATTTGTACCTAATTTAAACTTAGAAAAATTTTCTGAAAAATTAGTCATATTGTATATTTATAAGAAAAATTATAGTTTACCTTTCGAAAAATAACGGCAGTCAAAGAACATTCCAGTAAGTGGAAGGATTTAAATAATTTTATTATCAGCATTATGACTGTAGCAATAGAAGATGGTTGAAAACATTAATGAATATAAAATTCTTTTTCATTCCCATAAAAATAAAATATATAATTAAAGCCATAAAAATAATTATAACAAAAAGAACAATAATGTTAACAATAAAAGCAATAATCATAATCACTAAATAAAAAAAAATAATAAAACGAGTCAAAAACGCAATTACATATAAATGCATTGTATTTATGCAATAAAAGTATCTTGCCAAAAAGTTTTACACCGTGACTCTTCTCAATTTCCACAAAAACTTATAAAAATAACAGCAGCAAATTTCATAAGTTAAGTTGAATTAAAAGGCTTCGGACACTAATCCTAGAGGCAATATTTCAGATATTTTGTCGAAAAAGGGGGGTGGGGAGAAGGGAAAAAGGGGAGCTGGGGGTTCCATTTTCTTGATCAAAGAAGAAAGAAGGCATTACAACTCGCTGGGATGATCGCCGATATAAATGAAATTATAATCATTATCGTAAAATCTCTAAATGGAAACGGAGCCGAAGTTTATAACGTTTCAGGCCAGATTATGGTGTTAAACGGATTCCTTTCTATCCCTCAAAGATATATTAATTTCACGTGATCCTAAAACTTGAAGTTCTAGACTTTCTGATTAAAATAACAGCTAAGCTTGCTTCTATATGAACATAATGTCTAATAACGCTATGGAAGAATAGACCTTGACAAAATAGCTTCAGTTGCTAGGATAATTAACTCTGAAATCAAGCGCTGTTTTCTATTCAATACTGAACCAGATAAAAGCAGGTGTTGGAATTGCGGAAACTAAGTATTAAATGCTATCACTATTTACGGAAACTCTTGTCATTTTATGGGACTTTGGGACTTGGGTTTGAATAGTTAATGAGAGATTAGGCTTTTAAGCCAAAGGTAATTTAGGTCAACATTGACCAAAACCATCTCATATCAAGAAAGTTTTCACCTAATTAAAAATTGCCTTGAGGTATTAATAAGTGCTTTTAAAGACTCAAAAGTATGGGGATCTACGAACGACCATACAACAAGGGGGAAATCTTTCAAGTGTTTATTTTGCAACATTTAAAAAACTACTTTCTAAAGGACATTCCCTTAGGAATGGTATTCCCCTAAACCTTCATTCCCTTAGGAACTGGTATTCCCTAAACACTTCATTTCCTTAGGACCTGGTATTCCCCAAACCCTTCATTCCCTTAGGAACTGGTATTCCCCAAACGTTTCATTCCCTTAGGTATTGGTATTCCCAACCCTTCATTCCCTTAGGAACTGGTATTCCCCAAACGTTTCATTCCCTTAGGAATTGGTATTCCCCAACCCTTCATTCCCTTAGGAACTGGTATTCCCCAAGCCCTTCATTCCTTTAAGAACGGGTATTCCCATTCCCTTCATTTCTTTCGGAATTGGTACTTCCCAACCCTTCATTCCCTTATGAATTGGTATTTCCCAACCCTTCATTCTCTTGGGAACTGGTATTCCCCAAATCATTCATTCACTTAGGAATTGGTATGCCCCAACGCTTCCTTCCCTTAAGAGCTGGTATTCCACAAACCCTTCATTCCCTTAGGAATTGGTATTCCCCAACCCTTCATTCCCTTAGGAACTGGTATTCCCCAAACCCTTCATTCTTTTAGGAACCGGTATTCCCCCAAGGGGATCCCCACAAAAACATTAACCCACTTAAAAGATTTTCCCCCTCAGTTGAGGAAGGAAGAAAAGTAGCCAATTTTGGATCATTTCGGAAAACATCAAAGAAAATAAGATTCAACTTGATCCGGTTTGTACCTTTTTATCACGGTCCACATAATACAACCGAGGCAAATTTCCCTAAATTCTAAATATAATGCAAATTTTGGGAGGGATTTTAATATCGTTACCATGACGGCACTGATACGACCATAAAAGGAGTCCGGGAAATCTCAGAGGTGTGATAATCTTTCCTGACCTGTGTCTTGATGGCATCTACACATGTAACTATCTTCATCGCAGAAGATTTTAAAATAAGTTACATAGAAATGCTAGGTACTGAAAGTAAATTTCAAGACAAGTCAATAAAAAAAAATTGAACTAATTTTTGAAAATTCATAAAGCTTGAAAATTAGTTAAAAAGAATGCAAGGAACTTCAAAACATTTTAAGATACAATTGCCAATATATAAGATATAATGGAATAGTTTACAACTTACAAGGAATAGGTAAGAGATGTCTACCTTTTGAGATCAACAAAAGATGTTTAAGATTTTTCAAACAAAAACTTTTCCATTTTCCAGACGCACAGAAACCTTAAGTGTAAAAGAATGTTAGAAACTGCAACTTTTAAGGCATAATACAGCTTTCGAAATACTATCAAATGCCTAAATGTTTTTCAATCTAAAATAAACAGAATCATCAGGAAAAGGTAGAAAAAACATACAAGAAATCTCTTATTTTGAGTCATTGAAGACTTTGTTCATTTGTTACTACAGTATTTATTGAACTGGCTCTAACAATGAATTTGGCCAGGATTTGATGAAACAACGACAAAATACCAAAGGCACAATGATCCTGAGGAATTGCATGCGCCGTCAAACTCATGATCAAGATCTACATTATAACACTTGTTCCCTTATAATTTACGCTTCGATATATATATATATATATATATATATATATGCGAAAAAATATATAATGTCTAGCACTATACATCTTGTCTATGCAGAAACAAATGAAAGTGCCGATTACCGAAATGTAATATCTTAGTAGGTCCAGAGTTCCTTCCACACCATGCTTATTATCGCTTTCCTGCCAAAGGCAGATGGGTTTAACTTAAATCAGCCAATATTTAATGCTCATAACGAGAGAGAGAGAGAGAGAGAGAGAGAGAGAGAGAGAGAGAGAAATACCAGTTACCGAAGCCATCTTCAACAACCTCCGAAGACAGCAATGCGTTTACCCATTTCATCAACTAGATTGTTTCTCCTAAACCCGGACGACCGCTTGCGTGCCTGCCAATCTGTCATCGCAAATTTTCTCCCGCAACCAGCTACCTTCCAACACCCCCCCCCCATAAAAAATAGAGGGATCATCTCATTACCTAATTCAAAAGAAAAAATATTTCGGCAAACTTCCATTTCAATATTAAAGGGGAAAGAATGGCTTGGTTCCATAAGTATATTTATATTTAATCCTTAATGAAACATGCCGAGTCGTGTTAAAGATTTCTTGAAAAACCTCTAATTTAGTCAATTTTTTCTGCTATGTAATGAGACCACAAATTCTTCTTCTTTGTTTATTTCCTAACTCAAAACGGAGTTGCTTTTCACTTGATTAATTTCAGAACGGAGACTTGGTATAGTAAGGGTAAAATATAATGCTGAAACCGACTGCCGCTTTTTAATAATGCTAAAGATCTATTTGGCTGGATAAAATATCCTTTCCGTCAATCATATTAAATGAAAAAAAAGCATTATTCAAATTAATTCTAACGTACTTCCGAGGCCGACAGCGAAATATTGCATGCAGTCATGAAACAATCTGGTTTTCTGCTTCAGAAGTCGGGGATAAAATTCGATCGTGTTATTTTTGCAAGTTAAATATTATACATATGCGTAAACGATACAGAAATTAGACTCAAAATTAAAACAAATCATATAGATAGCAAAAAAAAAAAAAAAAAAAAAAAAATTAAAAAAAAATCAGTAAATTATATTTATAAAAAAAAGTAACTTTTATTAATGAGCTTCTCCCCATATTTTTATGGGGTAGGCACGGTTGCCTTCTTACAATGAATCAAAAATAAAATGGATAAATTAGTTTCAGAAAATTATACAATATATATATATATATATATATATGTATATATATATATATATATATATTAGTTAATTATTGCATAAGCAAATAAAGTGAACTTGAGTGTACCCTCAAGCAAGGGAATTGAACCTTGCTTGAGGGTACACTTAAGTTCACTTTATTTGCTTATACAATAATTAACTAATGTATATATATATAATATATATATATATATATATGTATGTATGTATGTATATATATATATATATATATATATGTATGTATATATATATATATATATATATTAGTTAATTATTGCATAAGCAAATAAAGTGAACTTGAGTGTACCCTCAAGCAAGGGAATTCATCCCTTGAGACAACTTAGTGCCAATGTGCAAAGCCTATAGCATAGCCTAATGTTTGGTAGATATAAACATTTACATCGCAACACAGGTGAGGAATAACGACTTTGATAAAGATAAAAAAACGGAGCTTGGCCTGATAGTAGTACTATTATAATCCGGGTATGTGAGTAACATGATGAAAATATTTTCGACCTTAGTGTTCATCTGTTCTTCGCCATGAGTGTTCTTCGAATTTCCATTGACGGCTGCTTAGCAATGAAGACTTTTTTTTTTACATTGCCAACTAGTTAGATTTATATCTATAGTTCTGTTTTACAAACAAGCAAGAATTATAGCACATTATTAACCAATCAGATTTTGACATTTTGGAAACCTTTTAAATAATCTTCAGAAAACACGTTAGAGGGTGCCACGCCTCTCCCTAGGGATGACATAGCCAATTGAAAATAGTACGTCAAAACCCTAGCTTCCTTAAACTTTATATAAACAACACAGACGGCCTTTGTTGATGATCTGTCGCTTCCTGCTTTGATCTTATACTCTCAACTACTCATATCTATAATTTCGAGTACGCAAGTGTTACACATTGGAGAACAAAGAGGAGGTGGTTATTTTCACAATCAAGTAATAACTACTGTTTAGAAACGATTTATCATTGGTTTGAATTGTTTTCTGTTTTACTTTTAATCAAGTCAATGGTAACTGCACTTTTTTCATCAAGTTAATGGCAACTGTATTAAATTTACGAGCAAAAATATAAATGAGAAATACTTCACCTCATGAATTCGACATAAAAATGTGATAATCTAACTGGGAATACTTTTCCGATAATTTTAGTGTAACAAACATTAATAACTATATAACAAGGAACAATTGTTTACACTTGTTATGCTTATTATCCTTCAGCATTAAGGTACGTATTCACATATGAAAAACTATGCAATCGATATTAATAGAAAATGAAAAAATGTTATTTCAAATGAAGGCATTAATAAAAATAAATAATACTATATAATAACCAGAAAACCACGGAAATTGCGTATCGAATAAATGTCAGGAATCGAAAATAGATTCACAGAAAACAGGTGTGACAATGGGATATGTAAAACTTTAGAGAGAGAGAGAGAGAGAGAGAGAGAGAGAGAGAGAGAGAGGACATGTCGACAGGTACTGGAATGTAAAAATGAAAGATCCACTTGGAATTCAATAATGAAACTGTCCAAAGAAAGAATATTACGAAAACATTCCGTAACACGAAATTGGGCGATTATGAAGGAATATATTTTTGCAATTCTATCACCTTAATTAATAGTTGTGTAAAAGAAAAACAGAGACCTGGGTAAGGAATGCAGACACGTGCATGAGATCAAGATTATGTAAAAGATTAAAATGCTCAAGACCATAAGAAGAATAACTTTTGAAAGAGCGTGAGTATGACATGTCTAATGCATGGCAAAACACACACATCTTACACATGCTTTAAATGCAAACATAACCCATGGTTGTTTATCGCCACGATAACGATCTTGTACGACGCAAGATAATTATAAAGCACGATCCGAATTATCCACTTTTATACTCTGTTTATCAGCACTGCCATCCTACTTAGTAGATGATTCCAGACTTGCTGGAGGATCCTTTTATTTGTTTTACGAGGTGCTTAAATCGACGCCGAAGGTAAGGCGACCAGATGTACATTTACATTTCCGCCCAATGATTTATATGCGATTATTCCGAACTGCTTCTTGCGTGGCCATCTGCTGCTTACGTGTGCATGCACGCAACTTCGTTTCAATAACTACACGGGCCATGCTCAAATCGAGCCCCTTGTTTCCAGTTTGTCTGGAACATTGGTGGGCTTGATGTGTACTGTGTGTGTGTATATATATATATATATATATATCATTTGGACATGTTACTCTACGTTTATAATGAATAGACATATATATATATATATATATATGTGTGTGTGTGTGTGTGTGTGTGTGTGTGTTATTTGAGCATGTTACTCTACGTTTGTAATAAAAAGACATATATATATATATATATATATATATATATATATATGTGTGTGTGTGTGTGTATGTATGCATATATATACCTTTCTGAGTGGGGATACCTTAACATGGTGAAAAGGTTTGTATATCGCCATGATCAGCAAAGCTGTATAACAGGGCCCTCCATGATAGGTTGAGCGACCAAACTAAAGTCTTTCACCATCACCAATCCTCAGTGGCCAGCATGTTGATGAAAACTGGCCTAATCCCAGACATGAATAAGGACGTGTTTGAGGCCTTCATCTTGCAGTGGACTAGAAACGGCTGCATTTGTTGTTATTGTTGTGTGTGTGTGTGTGTGTGTGTTTGAGAGAGAGAGAGAGAGAGAGAGAGAGAGAGAGAGAGAGAGAGAGAGATTGTATTAATTTGGAAGCAAGTGTTCAAAACGCAATCTCTTATAAGGACATGTGTTGTTGCAATACAACTATTATTACAGTACAATTTTTCAAAGCATAATCATCGACATAAACACTACGTGATAAAATTCTACCATTCTATCTTTTTCTTTCTTAAAGCTGAATTTTATACTATAGTCAGTATTCTAAAAAATTTTACTCAAACAGTGAACAAATTTGGGAATAATCTTCCTATACAAATAATTGAATTGTTGGAACTTCAAATGTTAAAAGTTTTTCATTGTAGCAGGTTCTGACGCAAGTTGTATGTAACACATCTGTTTGATCCTGTTATTTATCTTGAAATATTCTATATATATATATATATATATATATATATATAAGTTATGCTTTACTTCAATACGTTTCCACACTGGACTGTTATTCCTGGTGAGGCTATAGTATTATGCTTTTCAAACTAAACTAAATTAAATTAAACTAAACTAAATTCAATTCAAATTAAAGAAATAACGTTAAGAAATCAGTAATCACTTCAATGTTTTGAGAGCAAAAGGGATTTGCAGCCCTGAATATATTCATAATAATATAAATGATATTAGAATAAAGACAAAAAATTAAGAGTACCTTGAAATTGTATTAGACGATGCGTTAACAATAATAAAAAAGATACAAAACAATGATATTCCCCAATATAAAAAAGAAAACAATGTTAATGTCACAATTAAGGACAATAACACAATAAAACCAGCTCTCAGAAAGAATTTTCTTGACAGTATCAAAGGATGCGTATAACATATTCCTTCAAATTCAAGTGAGAACATTTATATTAGTCAAACGTAAATCTCTCGAAAAAATAAAAATTGAACAGCAAAAGAAAGGCGTAAGATAACTTCAAGAAAATGAACGCAAAAATTTGTTCATGTTACACAAAATATACTACTATTAATTGGTCACGTGCAAAGAAACTGATTCATAATTCAAATATTGGATACGGAATGTCAAGACTCGATGAATTTATATGAAAGCTTCATAAATTCTAATCTATTGTTTCTATGATAGGAGTTATGTGTTCTCATAATGTCTATGCGATTAATCTTTATGATGAGTACTATCACACACACACACACACTATATATATATATATATATATATATGTATGTATGTATGTATGTATGGTTGTGTGTACTTATGCATGCACTGCGTATATGATTATGTGTGCTTGTATCTATCTATGTACGTATTATGGGTAAGTACGCATTATGTATATGTATACGTGTGGAAGTACGCATGTGTGCAATGTTTTTGTTTATACCGTACAGTAGCCTACATGCATATGCGAAATAAGAAACTCTCATTAGTACGAAGCAGTGGTAGGTACCTGTTTGAAGGTCCATAAACGCCTGCTGCATATTTTCCTCTCATTCAAGAGGCTCCCTCTTCCATCACTAATAGGATACGAGCTCCTTCCACGACATCTGTTGTCGCAAACACAGGTGGCCATATTTTTCTGGCGTTTAATTCTACAAGTGGTTGTATGCATGTTCGTACTCTTACTGTGCCATATATATTCTAAAAATCTCTATCAATGTGTCAGTCCTCAAGATGAAGTCATAAATAGGAGACGAAACTAATGAGGATTCACATAGCATTCAATTCTTCCTCGTGAATTTCTATTGTACACTTATATACTTACATACAGCATCATCATCACCAGCCTCAACTAGCCCAATGCAGGACAAAGCCCTCAAACATGTCCCTCCACTCGCGTCTATTAATGGTCTTTCTATGCCAGTTTATACCAACAAATTTTCTTCGTTCGTCAATCGCTCGTCTTCTCTTCCTATCTTACTTCTTTCATATATATATATATATATATATATACATATATATATATATACATATATATATATATATATATATAGTTCCTAAAATATATACGTCCCCCAAAGATGACTTCACTATGCAGAAAGCTTCAATTCGGTAATAGCTAAAACCTGCTAAAAATAAGGTCTACCAACTGCATGTTGACTCAGTCTACAAATATTATACTATTATACCACTTCCCACGATCATGGAATTACCTGCTGTCGGCATATAAAGTCCACTGTACTCTAGCAAAAGAGGTAGGGTCTATTCCATACTCTCTGCAACTCTGTCTGGGTCTCCTATGCCTCGTTCTACCAAATTAAAAAAAAACTTCCAGATCATGCAATCTTCAAGGCAATTTGATGTCCTCTCGGACCAGGAATCAACCATAACACAATTACATCTTTGTTATATCTCTACATACGTCATCCTCTCAATCTTCCATAACCTACATATACAAAGCTAATATTATTATAAAGAATTTGATATCCAAAATCAGCTTCTATAAAGGAATGTTGGCTAATTAATACTCTCTCTCTCTCTCTCTCTCTCTCTCTCTCTCTCTCTCTCTCTCTCTCTCTCTCTCTCTCTCTCTCTCTGTATATATATACATATATATATACATATATATATGTATATATATATATATGTATATATATATATAATATATATATATATATATATATATATGTATATTTATATATCTCTCTCTCTCTCTCTCTCTCTCTCTCTCTCTCTCTCCTTCCTTAGCACCAGTATCACTAGCTCTGAAAAATAAATCGCTCTTAAATAAGAGAGTACTATTAGTTTTAGAAAAAAAAAGTAAAACAAATAAGTTTTCTGTCTCTCTTCAATGGGAAAACGTGCTACCCCAGACTAGAAAAAAAAAGCGATTACGCCCATCAGCCAAATAAAAGATCCGTATCTAGACTGAAAGGGGATAATTTGCCACCAAGGAGAAATACTTTAAAGTGACTGGATTACATCGCTGGCATGGCTGCGTTAAACAGATGGCGTCAAAAGCTTGTCTTGTACTGTGTTAAAAGAACAGTTCCGTCGTAAGTATCTGTCTCTTTATACATGTGTTTATATATATATATATATATATATACATATATATATATACAGTGTATATATATATATGTATATATATGTGTATGTGTATGTATATATATATATATATATATATGTGTGTGTGTGTGTGTGTGTGCTAAAGATTCCCTTGGGATAGATACACACATACATAAACACATACACACACCACACACATATATATACATATATACATATGTGTGTGTGTTTACGTATATATATATATATATATATATATATATATATATATATATATATATATATATATATACACACACACATACACCTTACAATACATATTAAAGTTACACTTGAGAATCTCAAGTGATAAAAATGAATGGAACCCTCATTTCGAAAAATGAGTGGCACCTTCACCAATGATTTTGAATACACAAAGGATCCACGGCATCTTTATTATTGTTAGGTGTCGACTCTTCTTCGAGTAACTTCCCAACTCTATTAAGAAGTTGAGGATTGCAAAAAGAACATTATATTCCAATGCCTTCTATCCAAGGTATTTTCTTCCATGAAACCTCTTCTCTTCATGTCATCCTTCAACCTCATCTCGCCACCTATTTCTCTTCTCTTCCTCTCGATCTTCTCCCATCCCCACACTAACAGTTTCCTCCCAAAACCTCCTCCCTCCCTCCCCACCATCCATTCTCAACACGGGTCCACACCACCTTCAAGTCATGACTTATCATCTACTTTCATTACTGCTGAAGTTTTGACAGAATCAGAATCTTTCTCATAGTCTATAATGGCAATACATAGTGGTTTGTGATACTTTGTTGATTTTTCCATTACCTGGTTTATTACATGGATACGGTCAGTTGTTAAATAACCACTTCTAAAGCCCGCCTGTTTTCTTAGTTAATAAAAGCCTAGCTGTCTTTCTAGTCAGAGTAATAAGATCTTTGTAAATATTTTACATAAGACCGAGAATAAATTTATTGGGCAGAAAATTTTTCAGTTTTTTTTCATGTCTCCCTCTTTGTGAATTAGTATAATGATAAAAGTTTTTCCAAGCTCTAGGCATAGAGCATTGTTGCAGACATTTTGTGTAAAGTGCAGCCAGTTTTACTAATATGAAATATCCTCCATCTATTATTAAGTTAATTGTTAGGCCATCTACTCCTGCTGCTGTCTCTTTTCGTGCTTTTTAATGCTTTCTTTACTACTCCTACTGTCACGTTTGATACCGGCTAAAGTGTTTCATTATTTCTATCAAAAAAATTATTTCTTACATCATTATTGTATAGCATTATATAGAAATCCTCTGCAATTATTATCACTCCATCTCTTTTGTTGGTAATATTCAAATTTTCATTTTTTAAAGCAAATATGTCTTTTCATCAATTTAATGCTTCTTTCTTTCTTTAATGTTTCCTCAATTTTGTACAATTGTGTTTACGAATGCCTTAGGGTTTTATTTTTTTTTTTTGGGGGGGGGATAGTTCTACTAATACTATTTCAACTCTTGGATTCTACCCTCAATTCAGATATTTTCTTTATTATATATTTTATCTTTCCTGATAGTTTTTCTTGATCTTGTTTAGGAACTTTTCCACTTATCTCCTGTGCTGATTCCAATACACATTTTGTTAAATACATACATAATATATATATATATATATATACATATATATATATATACATATATATATATACACACACACATATATATATATATATACATGTATATATATATACACACACACACATATATATATATATACATGTATATATATATATACACACATATATATATATATATATATACACACACATATATATATATATATATATACATATATATATAATATATATATTATTTTACCTAATTTAATCTAATAACAATAAAAGATCCTCCAACAAACGACAGCACCAAATACATGTTTCGATTACTTTTAAGGCATGCGACCTCAGCAAGCTTTGTGCCAATGATTATGCATATCAATATAGCCTGTTTTTGTTTAGTTATTCTATTTTAACTACTATATTTCCATTTGTACCACCTGCAGTCTCTGCCACCCCTACCTGTGAAATATATAATCGAGGAAGTACTTTCACCAATATTACTTAGTGGAGACAGGGTAAAGCATTTCTCCTGCTAAGGGAATTAATGTTTAAAAATTACAAAAGATCTTTGAAGTATGAAATGAGTGATAATGACGACACAAGTCTAAAAAGGTCAAAAGTGGGGGTGCACGATTTTAAAGAAAAATGAAAAAATATTCCAAATAATTACAAAGATCTATGAAAATTCACTTGAGCGTTTTGATTATTCTACTCCCAATTCAGAAAACAATCATTATGTAAATAAAGATTATCTAATAGACAGAAAAATATTACTTTTCCCCTAATGAGGATGAAGCGAAATAGTGGACGAGCATATAGTTTATATTATAAAAGAATTCTCAGGTGGGATTTACTTGAATTGTCAAACACTATTAAAGTAGGTTAAGTTATACCACAGCTAATAAAACACCTAAAGATATAAAAAGATAATTACTCTTCCCACGAGTAAGCGTTTCATTTCACTAAAAGTATTCCCTCCAATAAATCTGACGTAAAATACACAAAATGCTTTATTAAAATATACAATTATTCCCATTCCTCAATATATATTTGAATAAATATATATCAATATATACAGATATGACGTTTTCCAATCAAGAGGATACAATTTTGCCGAACTGAATTTGTGTGTTCTTCGCGATAATACAATTAAGTTTAAATAAAAATCATTTCCAAAAATAGTACTCTGTCGGTCATTTAGTATACCTATTGCAGTCGATAACAAATCTATCTGCACAGGTATATTATGTAGCTACCTTCAAAATAGCTCTAAAATCTAGTAATATTTCTTTCATGAGGTCATTAAATCTGGAAACGTTCATGAATGAACTTTCCTAGTGGTCTCCAAACAAAGAATGTAACTGTGCATACCTAAAACCCTCTTACATTTCAATGTTGAATCATCTTTATATAATAAAGAGAAAGTGTATGGATATATATATAAACACACACACACACACACATATATATATATATATATATATACTGTATATATATATATATATATATACTGTGTATATATATATATATATGTATATATATATATATATATATACATATATATATATATATATATACAGTATATAAATTACATACATATATATTTCCGGTCAGGCTATGCTCTCTCCATCCCTCTGGTAGGGGGGAGAGAGAGAGCAGTCATACTCTGGTGAATGTGGGATGCGTGTGGGTGCATATCTATCTAAATATTTATCTGTCATTTTTACGGGTCGCGTACACTAGTTACAAGATAAACATTCCAACTCCACCGAAAATGTCCCATATCAGTGACAATAATTTTCCCTTGCTAGGGGAAAACATCAGTTTATTTACTCCTTAAGAATGCCAATATGACTTTCATTACCTATACACCCCTTGAGTGTTTACAAGCATGTTTATATAAACATTAACAGAACAGATAAAGAACGTGTCCGGGAAATTCCCCTGACGCATGTACTCCGTTAAGAAGATAAAATATACACAGTCATCGATCAAATTATCTGGGCGTCGTAATACTCGATCAGTTTAGTGGTAAATCTAATTTCAATTTCAATGACTAAATCACACTTTACGACCTCTCATTACCACCGTCAACATTTTAAAACTTGTTTATTTTTTTATTCACAGGCGAGGAAACTATTGGCCGCCGTAACTGCCCTATGATTTCGCACATTCAGTTTTTGCAGTATAATGCATAAGTGTGCAATCTAACCTAACAGGCATGTAATATAGAAGACCATCCACATACGTCCATGACGAAGGAAATTACTATTACCTTCAGCTTCTTTTTTTCTCTTCTCTCTCTCTCTCTCTCTCTCACCTTACATACTTTACTGCATCCTTAATTCCAGCTATTTTACGAACCGGCCACAGCTAGCAATTTCGCCCTTTGCTGAAGAGCTACCTGTATGAAATTAAACATCTAAGTTGACCGTATTTTGAGAAAGTGGTCATTGGACGGTGTGGGGGGGAATATGCACACCGAATATATACGAACGACGGCCGTGAACTATAATTTTCCACGCCAATAATAAAACATGATTACCCTTGATTTCAAATTTGGACGGCGGTAAACGCCGAGCGTCATTTGCGATTAGTGTCGGGGCAAGACATCCCAGCTTCATCGTTTAGCGCCCAGAAAGAATAGACATAAACAACGTCCAAATGATACGGTTCAAACGAACGCACCTTGACCATTTTTTGCGACGATTTTCAACATCGGCGGTGTTAGGCGCTTGTCAGGTGTTTATGCACATTAAAAAATCAACCACAACTACACAGCAACGAATTGCAACAGAGTAATTTATACAAATCGATAGTATAGCGGCCCAATGATGATGAAGCTACTCTCAATTAAATCGCGTTACCATGCTTCCTTTGAATTATTAGAGTTATAGATTAAGGGTGAACAATTAGTAACAATTGAAGGTGTATCTCCTTCTTTCGCGAATGCTCCGGTGTGCAAATAAAACCAAGTACAATGTGGAAGAAAAGTCACATGATACAAAACAATCATGAATTAACATATTAATTATAAATATAGAATTTCAGAAAAAAAGAAACAGTAGCAACCCAGATTCAAGATGTATCTTTTTTTCCAAGAACAGCAGCCATTATTTGGTCAATGGCTCTGTGTTAAAAGGTGTTAGGCGCTTGTCAGGTGTTCATACACAATCTACACAGCAACGAAGTGCAACGAAGTAATTCATACAAATCGATAGTATAACTGCTTTACGGCCGATTGATGATGAAGCTACTGTTAATTAAATCACGTTACCATGCTCTTTTGAATCATTGGAGTTAGATTAAGCGTGAACAATTAGCAACCATACCACCATGTAAACAATTTTGATGATACTATTCAAGTAAATTATATGAAATTTATACTCAAATTACACGAAACCATTATTTTGAGTGATCATTCTAAAAATAAAATCTTTCAAATTAAGACTAATAACAATACTTCATTAGTTGTATATTTTTCCATTACATATTTTTACTCCTATTTGCAGGTTTCCATTACTTCTCATCTTCTTTTGGAGACTGAGCGAGTAAGCAAATGGTGGTATCCGTACCACTTCGACATATTTGAAAGTCCCTTCATAAATGAATGACATCATGAACCTAAAGGGACTAGAGCTAACACGTGTACAAGATGTACTGTGTGGGAAGGCTAGTTATATAACACATATCTGTAATTTTCCCAACACACACACACACACACATATAAATAAATATATATTGTGTCTATGCACTTGTCATGTTACTGCAATTATATAAAAGTGGCATATTATTGAAAAAAATTACAGAAAAGACAGATAACCCGACTGTTCTCGTTATATCATAGTGGACAGTTAGATATTAACAAAATGTACAAAAGTAATTCTTTTACTTGTACCATTTTGGATACAATGAAGTCTATGAAATACTTTCCCACACGGTAATTAGTGAGTTGATCGTTGATATATATATATATATATATATATATATATATATATATATATATATATATATATATATATATATATATATCATATATATATCATATATATATATAATATATATATATATATATATATATATATATATATATATATATATATATATATATATAAAAATGACATACCTTTTGATGTGGTATTGACCCCTTGTAAAACAGTAAAAAGTTGTTAAATATTGCAAAATGTTTACTAGTACCTTAGATGAATCGTGAAGACAAAAAACGCAACCTGTGTTAGTTGATGGTGTATGTAAGAAATTTAATGGAATTTATATATATATATATATATATATATATATATATATATATATATATATACATATATATATATATATACATATATATATATATATATAAAAGGTGTGTGACCAGTATAGTAGTAGGTTGGCCAAGGCACCAGCCGCCCGTTGAGATACTACCGCTAGAGTCATGGGGTCCTTTGACTGGCCAGACAGTACTACATTGGATCCTTCTCTCTGGTTACGGTTCTTTCCCTTTGCCTACACATACACCGAATAGTCTGGCCTATTCTTTACAGATTCTCCTCTGTCCTCCTACACCTGACAACACTGAGATTACCAAACAATTCTTTTTCACCCAAGGGGTTCACTACTGCGCTATAATTGGTCAGTGGCTACTTTCCCCTTGGTAAAGGTAGAAGAGAATCTTTAGCTATGGTAAGCAACTCTTCTAGGAGAAGGACACTCCAAAATCAAACCATTGTTCTCTAGTCTCGGGTAGTGCCATACATAGCCTCAGTACCATGGTCTTCCACTGTCTTGGGTTAGAGTTCTCTTGCTTGAGGGTACACTCCGGCACATTATTCTATCGAATTTCTCTTCCTCTTGTTTTGTTAAAGTTTTTATAGTGATATAGGAAATCATTATTTTAATGTTGTTACCGTTCTTAAAATATTTTATTTTTCCTTGTTTCCTTTCCTCACTGGGCTATTTTCCCAGTTGGGGCCCCTGGGCTTATAGCATCTTGTTTTTCCAACTAGGGTTGTACCTTAGCAAATAATAATAATAATAATAATAATAATAATAATAATAATGGAAACTACACTGAAATGTTTGATTCTTGTTCCTATAGCCGCCGTGATTCCCCGACAAGCCATAATTCTAAAATAAGTATTGTTTGATTAAAGCAAGCACCTGAGGTACTAATGATAACGGCTGAGTTTCCTCAGGTGTGGCACCAGCCTGCAAGTGTGTTACGAAATCATAATATCAGTAGAGTCATATCTGCTATATAAAGACTTTCAGACTGACATCCTTTGCTTATTTATTCACATAATGCAATTTCTATCATACTATATCGCCCATATATATATATATATATATATATATATATATATATATATATATATATGTATGTATATATATATATATATATATATATATATATATATATATATATATATATATATATATATATATACACACACACACATATAATAAGCAAAGCTCTGAATAAAAAATATATAAATGTATTTGTTAGTTTTATTTTATAGAATGCGATCATTGGCCTTTTTAAGAGTACCATGACCCATAAAATGAATGACGGCATTTTTCCCATCAAGGTGAAGATTTCCACAAATTTAGTAGATTCATCATATTGACATGGCAACAATTCCTTCCCTGCTCATAAAGAGAGATCAGTGCTACACGAGCTCTCACAAGAGTAATAAGAAACACGAAGTTTTTGTAATTAAAAAAAAAAAAAGTGTTCCGAAACGATAGATGTGGGCCAGTGGGAGCATGACTACAATTTTCTCTCAAATAGAAAGCTTACGAAATCAACACGTATCGTACCAAGGATCACGAGAAAAAAAAAATAAAAATAAAAAATAAAATATAATAAATAAATAAAAAATAAAACAAAAAGAACAAGTGTGCCGAAATGACATATGGTGGCATGTGGGAGCATGAGTACAATTTTCTCTCAAATAGAAAGCTTACGTAATCAACACGTGTCGTACCATGGGTGGCGCGCGTAAAAAAAAAAATAATGAAAATAAAATGATATAAATAAATGGATAAAAAAAAACTACAAAAATGATTGATATCCTTATCTGACAAAGACTCGTATCCCAGCCTTGTCCGACTCACGGGAAAATGTGAAATTTCAAAATTAACGATATTATTATTATTATTATTATTATTATTATTATTATTATTACCTGCTAAGCTACAACTCTAATTGGAAAAGTAGAAAGCTATAAGCCCACGGGCACCAACAGGGAAAATAGCTCAGTGAGGAAAGGAAACAAAGAAAAATAAAATATTCTAGGAAGAGCAACAATATTAAAATAAATATTTCCTATATAAACTATAAATCTTTAACAAAACAAGAGGAAGATAAGATAGAATAGCGTGCCAGTGTATCCTCAAGCAAGAGAACTCTAACCCAAGACAGTGAAAGACCATGGTACAGAGGCTATGGCACTACCCAAGATTAGAGAACAATGGTTGATTCTCCTTGAATCACAAGGCAACCTTTAATGTGGTGGTGGAGGGGGGGGGGGGGGAATTCAAGCGCACACACTTTGATAAGAAATCGTACAATTCCATTCAACATCTTTATAATAACGGGAATTTCATCACAATAAAGGACTAGGTGAGATATTTGGCAGTCATCACCTCCGATGACTTAACATGGTCTACTAATATTGAGAGCGCCATGACCTACTGGTGTCAATAGACAGCGTGACTACTGAAAACATTTTCAAAACGAAATATTACATTCGCTCGCCCACTTTGGGGGACCCTGATGAACCTATTTGTAGACTACTACTCACCATTAAGATCCCCAAACCATTGTTCTCTAGTTTTGGGTAGTGCCATATCCTCTGTACTGTGGTCTTCCACTGTGTTGGGTTCTCTTGTTTGAGGATACACTCGGGTACACTATTCTATGTTTCATTATTTCCCTTCCTCTATGGGGTATTTCCCTTTTGGGGCCCTGGGGCTTATAACATCATGTTTTTCCAACTAGGGTTGTAGCTTATCTTGTAGTAGCAGTAATAATAATAATAATAATAATAATAATAATAATAACCAAATAAACCGGTTATAAAGCGTGCTAAAAGAAGAAGAAGAAGAAGAAGAAGAAGAAGAAGTTGACAATTTACATGACCTTTCTACATTTGAAGTGCTGAAACTATAGCCAGCATCCAGCGTAGACATGACATTCTAGACATACAAGATCAAAGAGGAATAGGTCCCAAATTTTACATCACACTAAAACTAGAAACATTTGGCCTTCAATTTCACCCCAACTAAGGAAGTTGTAAAGTAGCTCTTCACCTCAAGCAGCTTTGTATCGTAACCCAGGGGAAAATGCATGTGATTAATCTTATGCCCTAACGACCTTTATCTTTAGAGAACTGTCTATCTCGCTATGTAGTAGGTTGGTCACCATCCACCCGTTGAGATACTACCGCTAGAGTGTTATTGGGTCCTTTGACTGGCCAGACAGTCCTTCATTGGTCCCTGTGTCTGGTTGCGGCTCATTTTTTCCTTTGCCTACACATACACCGAATGGTCTGGCCTATTCCATACACATTCTCCTCTATCCTCATACACATAACAGTGAGATTATCAAACAATTCTTCTCTCTCAAAGGGTTAATTACTGCACTGTAATAGTTCAGTGGCTACTTTCTTCTTAGTAAGGGTAGAGGAGACTCTTTAGCTATGGTGAGCAGCTCTTCTAGGAGAAGGACACTCCAAAATCAAACAATTGTTCTTTAGTCTTGGGAAGGGCCATAGCCTCCGTACCATGCTCTTACACAGTCTTGGAGTAGGGTTCTCTTGTTTGAGGGTACACTCGGGCACACTTCTATTTTATTTCTCTTCCTCTTGTTATTTTGAAGATTTTAGTTGACATATGAAATATCTATTTTAAAGTTGTTATTCTTAAACATCTCTTGTAGTTTATTTCCTTAATTCCTTTCCTCACTGGGCTATTTTCCTTATTGGGGCTCTTGGGCTTATAGCATCCTGCTTTTCCAACTAGGGTCGTAGCTTAGAAAGTAGTAGTAATAATAATAATAATAATAATAATAATAATAAAGTATCTCAACCACAACGAATTGTCCCATCGACATATTTGAACGTAAGCAACACTAGTTCTGGTATATCTTAACATGAACCAAGATGTAAAACCACTGGCCACTTCAAAGACCCAAGCCAGGACGCAATATTAGCTGGACATGTCATTTTGTATTCAATTCAGAAGTCAGAACATAATCAATTGTAATAATTAATGCATCAGTCCAAACAGGGAAGGGCATTTATGTGGTGATCACCCAGCCTTGGAGGATTGAACGAATCAATATGTAGGCGAATCTCTCTATGTATGTTTATATGAAGTAAACGATTTTTTACGTGAATCATATAAATTGAGTGATGCTGCTATATTTTTTTTATATATACAGGATAAAATAACCGGCCATGGACCTAATAACTTACTCCCTTAAAACTTCCTGAAAACCGGAAGGTTGTACGCTTCTAGGACCAACCCTCTTAAACGTTAAAACTCGCATCATGGGGGAGGCAAATTTTTATGAATACACACATATACACAAATACACTCTCTCTCTCTCTCTCTCTCTCTCTCTCTCTCTCTCTCTCTCTCTCTCTCTCTCTCTCTCTCTCTCTCTCTCTCTCTATTTTGTATGTATGTATATATATATATATATATATATACATATATATATATATATATATATATGTATGTATAATTACACAAACATATAATGTATGTAAATACATACATACATATATATACTTCTTTTAAAAGAATTGTGAATTGTGAGTATTACTCTTAGTTCCCTAGTTTCGTCTATTATTACTATAATCTCTAGCCCGACTTCCACACAACGGATACAGCTATGTAATTTTCAAGCTGAAAAAAAAATATTTTTCTCGTGGTAACTTTCCTCATCAAAACAGTTACATTATTGTTATATTTTTCCATCATCTGCACTGGGTCGACGAGCACAAGTGATGATTTAATAATACTGGTCTCAAATAATAAATATGTTCCAAAGTCCTTGATTGAACTAGTGGATCTGGGCGATATAGCTGAGCTCTGGGGTCTTTGGGGCCACTCAGAGACCAAGTGCAACTGGTAGAAAATCCTTTAGTTGCACAGCATGAACAAATAAAGAACAGACGTAAAGATGGATATAAAGTGAAGCCGAAGGATTCCAGCAAAAACCCTGAAGTTATGGGCCAAAAGTCCTATTTCTCCATTCACGTACTTTTACGGTTCGATTATCACTGTCATCATTATTATAAAAAAATGTGACAAAAGAGTAAGGGTAACAAGGTACAGATTATCAAATAATAACACACACACATATATATATATATATATATATATGTATATATATATATATATATATATATATATATATATATTTACGAGGATTCTACATTGAAATGACTGAAACAGGACGGAGACATTATATGTGGCAATAGCAGTGAGACAAACCAGAGCCACTAGTCAAATGAATGGATATTCAGTTTACCTTTTTTTTTCTTTTTTTTTGTTACCTATAAAAATTATTATCCTTATTACTATAAACATTATATAAAAAGATGTAGAGGGAAAAATATTGCAAGACAATGTCTTCTATGTAAATAGTTTTATTATTATCATTACTACTAGCTAAGCTACAATCCTGGTTGGAAAAGCAGTATGCTATAAGCCTAAGGGCTTCTACAGAGAAAAATAGCCTTGTGAGAAAAGAAAATAAAGAAGTAAATAAACTACATACAAATCAATACAAATATTTTAAGATCAGTAACAATGTTAAAATAGATCTTTCATATATAAACTTTGAAAAGAGACTTTTGTCAGATTGTTTGAAATAAAAACATTCACTGCAGGTTTGAACTTCAGAGGTTCCACAGATTCAAATGTCCAATTAGGAAGATCATTCCACAATGTGGTCACAGCAGGAACAAAAATTCTAGAATACTGTGTAGTGTTGAGCCTTATTATGGAGAAGGCAGGGCTGTTATAATTAACTCCATACCCTGTACTAAGTAAGGATGGTCCAATTATTAAAATCTTAGGACACAAGCATAAAAAACTAACTGAACGACGGTGACAGAGATTAATATCTAGATCAGGAATAAGAAATTTAACAGACCGCAAGTTCTTGTCCAACAAACTTAGATGAGAGTCAGCAGCTGATGATCAGACAGAACAATACTAGAAACAAGGAAAAATAAAAGAATTAAAATGGCTCTTTAAAATAAATTGATCACTAAAAATCTGCAAAGATTTTCTCAATAAAATATTTTTTTTTTGTGGAATTGAAAAAGAAACAGACCTAATGTGTTTCTTAAAAACAATTATGCAATCAAGAATAAGAATCACGCCTAAAATTTTAAAGGATTCATATAGATATAAAGAAACATTATCAATGCAGATATCTGGATGTTGAGGAGACACTCCTCAACCTACTTACAACCATACTTTTGAGTTTTATGTTTTAGCTAGATCTCTATTAAGAGATTCAGTAAACTCATATCTACATTCAAGAGATGGAATTGAGCAATGAGAGTAGCATCATCTGCAGATGCAACAACCCTTATTTTCAAGGCCAAACCACATACAATATGTAGATCAAAACAATATTAGAACCAAGAGGTGAAAATAAACACAAATCTATCACAACCTATAATCAGCATGACCAACAAGTGACGGATATCAGTCTGCAGTGTGAGAGACAAAATAGCAAGTAAACATACTTTTACACATGGAAAATTAGTAAAAATCCTTTCGAACACCGACAGACAAAAATATTTTTTGTCAGATGAATGGAAAATAAAATTTACAGAAAATCATTGTAACAAGGAGAGTAGAAAAGAAAAATAATGTTTGTTGTTAATGGGACTAAATATTAACTTCGGAAAAAAAAAAGTATTATGATAATTTTCACCAGGGACGGTCCAAAATTACTTGTCACCTTGCGTGGACTGTGTGTATACTGTATTTTGGAAGCCACAGCCGCGTCCACAAACTAACAACCCAACAAGGAAGCGTCTTAGAAGACGCCCAGTAGGGAAAATTGTTCGGGAAATTATTTTAATGACACCAGCACGTCGTTTTCTGTGAGCATACAAGGCCTCATAAACACAGAGAGAGAGAGAGAGAGAGAGAGAGAGAGAGAGAGAGAGAGTATGTGTGTGTGTAGTTGTTGAAGTAGCAAAACTTAAACGAGAGAGAGAGAGAGAGAGAGAGAGAGAGAGAGAGAGAGCAGTTGTTGAAGTAGCAAAACTTAAACGAGAGAGAGAGAGAGAGAGAGAGAGAGAGAGAGAGAGAGATGTAGTTGTTTGAACTAGCAAAACACAAAACGAGATTATCGCAAATCATGTTTTTCATATGGACGTTTCCGAGACCCAATAAATTACCTTCGCACAGCAAATAACAATCATTTTAATTCCCAAAATCACTGATAATGATCAGCAATTACACACCGTTGCAACGCGAACGGGTACAAGATGACAAATGGCGTTTAAATGACGGCGGCTTCCGATTATAGGCATTTACGAGTCCAAAAATCTTCCATGTCAATGATGCTTGTGGTTTCTCTCAAGTCCTCCCACCGTCCCCCTTCCTAAAAGGGAGAGGGAAAGGATGAAATCCTGAAATCCTACCCTCAAGGTTTAACAGAAGTCAGGTCACTTGAAGCATTCTTCCTTCGAAAGGGGCTGGATAAAAGTGGCCCAGGCAGACACTGAGGTGGAGAATCGGACGCGTTGGCCAGAGCTAAGGCAATCATTATGTTATTATTATTTTGGACCGAGCCAGCCCCGAGAAGGCTGTGTCTGTGTGTGTGTGTGTGTGTGTGTGTGTGTCGGTAGGCAGGTACATAGGCAGGTAGGTAGGTGGGTACACGGCTTATCCGGCATTGTTGCCACATCTCGCTGCGGCGTATAATTCTCATTGCCACATATCTCTCTCGAAGAGCGGCGAGCTCTAATCATCTATGAAAAATCTCTATAATTTCACAAATTGCAAATTGAATTTTAGATATTGTGTTTATCTTGTGGTAGCATCACAGTAATCTTCACGCAACGTTCGGACGAGGGTGAGGCCTGAGAGGGGAGGGGAACCCCCTTTTGAGATAAAAATGGATTAGAAGCAGCAAGAAAAAGGTTCGTTAAAGTACACAAAACTTGATACTAAATAAATATCGTATTGATACTAAAGTCAAGGCGAGTAATTAGAACCTTCGCACCTGACGTTGGAAGAAAGAAAAATCAAAGCAGGAAAAATACTAGATTATAAAAATGCCTCTCATCATCGTTTTGACAAAACTTCGGTTGCAGGGTAAGTCGAAAGTTATCGTAGGCAACTATCTATTGGTAACTTTTTTTTTTTAATCAGTAACAAAATGTACCTGATTTAAAGTAATACAAGTAGAACTTACTTAACATTATTTCGTTTTGACGGATGAATTTACTTAAAGGATTCAAAATATATATATAGCCATTAATTGCTAATATTGTCTGTATTTTTATTTGCGTATTTATCCACATGCAAGGATAAATAATAATAATAATAATAATATTTAATAATAATAATAATAATCATACGCATATAGTGAGTAAAGGGATGGATTTCTAAGGAAGTTGGATGCAACCTTGAACCCCACACCACCAGTCTCTGTAGACTGTGATTTTGAAATAATAATAATAATAATAATAATAATAATAATAATAATAATAATAATAATAATAATAATACACATATAGTGAGGAAATGGATGGATTTCTAAGGGAGTTGGATGCAACCTTGAACCCCACACCACCAGTCTCTGTAGACTGTGATTTTAAAATAATAATAATAATAATAATAATAATAATAATAATAATAATAATAATAATAATAATAATAATAATAATATCACCACCGAAGAAAATACATTAAAAAATTTGTTTGCCTCGATATACATATACAGAGAGCTTCCAAGCTGTGGCCTGATCGGTAACGTCTCTGCCTGGTGTTTCCCAGTCGGGGGTTCGAGTCCCGCTCAGACTTGTTAATGCCATTAGAGTCTGCAACCTTACCATCCTTGTGAGCTAATGTTGGGGGGTTTGGGGGAGCCTATAGGTCTATCTGCTGAGTCATCAGCAGCCACTGCCTGGCCCTCCCTGGTCCTAGCTTGGGTGGAGAGGAGGCTTGGGCGCTGATCATATAATATATGGTTAGTCTCTAGGGCATTGTCCTGCTATCTAAGGCAATATCACTGTCCCTTGCCTCTGCCATTCATGAGCAACCTTTAAACCTTTAAATTGCCATTCATTAGAAATGAGATTGATAACGAGAGCTGGCCAGTCACTCAAAATATCTTTGCATTGATTTCCATAAATCTAAAGACATAGTAATTCTTCAATCCACTGTATGCAAATATGAGATGTTAGAGTCGATGCATTATTATGATTGCTATAATCATTGATCATAAAGATTACAAAACTTTTGGGAAAATAAAGCAAACACCGAGAGACATGTATCACACATTATAAGAACGATGTATATTCAAGGAAATCTAAAAGGGCAAAGACGACAATAACAGTACATAATCATGAAACCATCATAAGTCAAAACAATTAAAAACTCTCAAAAAATACAGAGATAAATAAAAAAAAATAAGATAAGTTAGTAATGAAAGTGGAGATGAACGTATAATCACGATTATAAATTAATCGCTTGATATAAACGGGTGCAAAACCTGACAAAAAAATTACTTGTATATAAAGATTTAAATACCTAAAATTTAACGGGCGTTTAAGAATTCGCGTAAGCATTCAACGAACATATGTATATCAAATATGTATATACAAATATGCATGCCTACATATGATACAGTGTGCATAATACTGGTCTTTACTGTTAGGGTTCGATTTCCTGGCGGGGCAGCATGTCCTAAGAGTATTCCATCAAATCCCCTTGTACATCAGCTGATCTAACCATCAAATGGATGATAGGGCAGAAAAGGGCAAATTATTTGCTGAAACCAGAAGGTTAGTATTTTCTGATGATGAAAAGGTTTTGGGGTGAATATCAATGTATTTCCCCTTATAGAGGAGAGTGTATGGAGCGCTAGTTTCTGAGCAAGTCTAATGAACAAGTCAGATAACCAGTGTTCTGAGGTTTACGGGGTATCCTGTCAGACTGCAGTGAACAACATCAAATAAATGAGGAAACTGCTCACCCTGAAGCATTAACAAAATTTAACGATGTTTTGTTTTGATCACTAAGAGCAACAAAGAAATTAAACTTCATATACTTAAAAGTTCCTCATCATCCACGTGGTGTAACGTTTGAACAAAAATACTTTGTGATTTATAATGCAGGTAGTTCAATAAAATACTTTATTTACTCTCTCATTACGCGCGTGTGTGTGCGTGTATGTATGTGTATATATATGTATATATATATATATATATATATATATATATATGTATATATATATACATATATATATATGTATATAAACATACATATATATATATATATATGTATAATATATACATATATATATATATATATATATATATATATATATATATATATATATATATATATGTATATATATATATATATATAAAGCAACAACAACAACAAATGCAGCCGTTTCTAATCCAAAGCGTGAAGAAAAGGCCATATTTATCTTGGGTTTGGCCAGTGTTCATCAACACGCTGGCCAGTGAGGATTGGTGATAGTGATAGATTTTCCTCTGACCGCTCACAGCAAACCAACCTAGTATGGGTGGTCCTGACTAGAACAGCTTTGATAGTCATGGCGATACGCAAACCCTTTCACCACGGTAGGGTATTCATTTCTCTCACACACATACATATATACATATATGAGTTTTATACAAATATACATGAATATGAAAATAGAACGGTAGATCCGAATCCATACGCTTGAAAGATACAATCAGCCAGTGTTTCTCGTGGTTTCCTCGGCTTAAGTTTGTTAGATCTGTGGATCATTGGCCATCCATCCACCATTTTAGTCTTCTGTAAAAGGGTACCAGCCTCTTCTAGGCTGTGAAGCTAGCAGCCACCAACTAAATATTTGATAGTAATCTAATATCTTCACCTTTTAGTAAATAAAAGTGCATTAAAATACATACATACATTATATACTGTATATATATATATATATATATATATATTATATATATATATATATATATATTTATATATATACACATATATATATGTGTGTCTTATGTGCATGCAAATATTACCTATTGATACATTATCAAGAATATACTTTAATATATGTGACAACTTTGAGCATCATTGGAGGAATACCATTATACGTCTAGATTTTTTATTCTTCTACGCACCATTGGATGTATTTTACGTCCAGTTAAAGATTAACGATATTCTATAGAATATACCCCTTTCCGCGGATAAAAAATGCACGGTGAAATGTATGTACATAATTATATAGGTATGTAAGTGTATATATACATACATGTATATACAGCGTATATATAAATACACATATAAATATAATTGAATAAACAATTATATGCAATTATAAATAAAGAAATTTATAAATATAATATATGAAATCACATAAAAATATTAATTATTGATACAATATTAAAAACATATTTTTCTATATGTAACAACTTCTAGTACTATTAGACTTAATCTACATGGGGATATTTTCTTTTGACTGCCATTGGACGTATCTATGTCGTTATTATTATTATTATTATTATTATTATTATTATTATTATTATTATCCAAGCTACAACCCTAATTGGAAAAGCAAAATGCTATAAGCCAGGGGCTCCAATAGGGAAAAATAGCCCAGTGAGGAAAGGAAATAAGGAATATAATAACTGAAGAGAACAAATTAACAATAAATCATTCTAAAAGAAAAGTAGTGTCTTTTTCTTCTATTATCTATACTTATGAACATTTTTACAAAATATGTAATATTATATATCAATGAAATGGAAATTTAATCTGCAGTTTGATTAAAAGCTTTATTGAAGTCCTATCACTAAGATTGTTTGTGTAATGATGAGTTGAATAAATTGTCTAAAAAATTAAAGGATCTGGTGCTTGTGTACAAAATCTGTTGGCAAGGGGATTGGTACACAAAGGGTTAAAAAATAAATACACCTATATATAACTGAATATACAACCTTATGTACAAATATACAACTGTGAATATACGGATAGAAACATCATCGGAAACTCTAAATTCTAATTCCATTAAATTATCAAAATGGAAAATAAAGTTATAAATAAAGTAAAACACTCGTAAAATGTAGTTTAAAATATAAAAATAAATCCAACTAAATAAAATAGTCCAAAACAAGTGAAAACCCCATTATCAAAAATATGAAACCAGAGAACATATCGCCTAGCAAAAATAATATGATACAACTCATATAAGTTACTGACATTAAATACAGGACTGCTGGCCAAGGCCTAGAGAAGAAGGCAAAGCAAACGCCACGCTATACCATTAAGACACCTCGTTATCACCTGATAAACTCTGATGCAATCCCAGGCAGACCCTGGGGTGGTACAAAAACGTATATACGCAATGCCTCTTATTTCTGGTAAGGAGACCAGACTTACTTTCAAGGGGATAATTAGTGTCACCATGAGAGAGAGAGAGAGAGAGAGAGGAGAGAGAGAGAGAGAGAGAGAGAGAGAGAGAGAGAGAGATAGAGAGAGAGAGAGAGAGAGAGTATATTAGTCAATCAATCTAAATATCATTAAGAATTTAACAATTATACAGTAGTTTCACATTGAAATTTAAGAGTTAATAATCAAACTTATATAAAAAAAAAAGACATCTATCACTTACAGCTTAATAAATCAGTAGCAAGCAAACCTTAAGACTCACCTCATAAAAAGAAATTACTAGTTTAATGACACCAGCACAAGCTTTATATGACCTCACATACATATTTTTCATTCTGGTCATATTATCAATGAATACTTAATTCTACACTCTACAATACCTTGCAAAATTAATTCGATGCCCCATGAGCTACGATGTTCGTTCAAAAAAAGACAGAAAAACAAATTTACTTCCATAAAAACAAACCAATAAAAATCCCAGAATTTATATTATGTAATACCATAATGTAGTTCAAAGTCTAAACGGCTACCTCATGGAAGGCAACTGGAGTTCCAGGAAATTTAGAATCGGTAAATCTTTGATAGAAGACATTGGCTGTCTAAATCAGTGAAGTTTTTATTTTTTACACAATGAACGATCCTCTTCTTTATTGATAGAAATAGCACATGCAGTGGAATTCCTGAGAGAGAGAGAGAGGAGAGAGAGAGAGAGAGAGAGAGAGAGAGAGAGACTCGATCCCAAAGCCCCTATCGTAGCATTCCTCCAGTAATATTAACTACTATTCATATGCCATTCAAAATGCAATATAGACTATTGTTATAAGTTATTCGATTATCCTGACTCCAACAATCTATTCAAGGATAAAAACAACCTCGCACATAATAAAGACCAAGTGTCTGGCGCTGTGTATGTGTATATATTATATTATATATATATATATATATTATATATATATATATATATATATATATATATATATATATATTTATTTATTATGGTCACACTCAGCTATCCCAGTTCCTTGAGGGTTGGGGGGTGGGGGAGAGAAGGAGAAGTCCATAACCTGGTGAGAGGGTGTGTGTGTATGTGTATGTGTGTGAGTGTTTGTGAGCATAATGCATAACTATCTAAATAATTAACAGTCATTTTTACGGCTTTCGTACAACAGTATATATATAAATATATATATATATATATATATATATATATATATATATATATATATATATATATATACATATATATATATATATATATATATATATATATATATATATATATATAGATATATTGCTATTACATTTCCTATTAACATTTAACACATAAACCTTTCATTAGGTTCTCGATAATCTTAAATCAATCTTTATTCAGTAATTTATGATATTGGTTACAAGATGAAAGATGCCAATGGACATAACAGTTCAATCCCATTCAAGATACTAAAATAAATGCGAGATTTATTCAAGATACTTTTCATAATAAACTACAAACGATACGTAAAATAATAACAACATCTGGCTAGTGCATCACTGACACACTAGCACAGTGGTAACGTGTTTGCCTAGCGTTAGCATGGCAGCAGATCGATCCCCACCCGGAACCATGAGTTTAAGCTATTTACTGGGGAGGCTACTGCTGTGGTTGGAAACCACAGTGGGGGGTTGGGCTTGCCTGGGTGACGTTCTGGTGAGTATCTATTTGGACGAAACTGGAACTGAAACCAGACACCTTTAACCTTCAAGAACATATAGAATGAGTAATAAAACAGAAAATGTAACATTATAAATCCAGATGGGAAAAAAGCGGGGTTACATCCAAAACCTCAAAAACACCACTTACACCAACACTCTGCTTCCAAACACAAACGTCTCTCCAAGTCCGCCATCAATCAAAGTGCCGACCAATAACCAATCAAAGAAGGAAATCGCCAAATTAAAGATCCAGGTGATAATCTGGATTTCGAAAGAAAAAAGGTAAAGAAGCCAAACGAAATCACATCCACCAAGAGCCATCAATCACAGCTGACCAATAACCCATCAGCGGCGAGTAATCGCTGAACTGGGAATATCGGCAAATCGGCCGGATTTTGGAAACGTCCGGAAAAAAAAAGAAACGAAAAAAAAAGAGGCAATTGCACGAAAGGCGCATCCACTGTGTGACAATTTAGGGCGAGGAGAAACAGCCCAATGAGCGGCCGGAACCAGGGATGATTACAACCCGACGCGTACGAGAGAGATGCTTTAGTGAGATTAATGACAAGACGCTCTCGCGGAGTCTCAGCTCCTCCCTAACTACTGGTAATTACTCTTACATCGGCGAGACGTAATTGTTTGCTGGCGTAATTTATCTGGGAATACAAGGATCCAGGACTTCGCCCCAAAGACCTCGAAAAGGCCACGTCCTACACTTCGGGATGATGAAAACGTTCTTAAATCTATAGCAGAGATGGGGGAGGGAGGGGAAGGGAGAGGAGTGGACGGTGGAGCAACCTAGAAGGTAGGGGGAGGAAGGGAAGAGGTCTTTGAATTTTGTTATTAAAAAAGTTTTCTTTTTTTTTTGTCTTTTTTTCGCTAACCTTGAATATTGTTGTTTCAGAGGAAGCGGGCAATGTGTCAGCACGACTCAAGGCACTTGAATGGGTTTAATATATTGGTACAAGATTTGAAATTCTTTGTCCCTAAAAGTGTAAACTTTATGAACTGGTGATGATATACACATTAATTTTTCTTAGAGGTTGCAACCTAGTATAAAAAAAAGGAAGGTTGAGTTGAAGGAAATTGCATACTTACAATAAAGCCGACAAACTTAATCGATATTTTTATGTAATACATTTTAGGTTTGAGAGAATAAGTGCAAAGCAAGGTAGTTGCATTAAACATCCAAGGTGACAGGCTTTATACTGCTTTAGCTTTTTTTCATCAAACATAAGACAAAACAGGAGAACTATATGATCGCATAGAAATAGCAGGGAAATATCAATGAATGATAAAATAATAAAAATAACAAAGAATTAGGTAACCTCTACCAAATAGGAATACAAAATATATTAAGAATGGTATGTATATATACATATATATATATATATATATATATATATATATATATATATATATATATATATATATATATATACTGTATGTGTCTGTGTATGACAAAATGCGAATCCACAAACATAAATATGCCTGCCATTTAACACCAAATGTAAAAGAGCGTTTGGGACATTACAAGCCGAAAAATAAATAAAATAGGAAAATGTGGGCACTTTAAATCAAACAAAATACGCAAGTCATTTCCAGACGAAGACTTAGGATGAAGGGTGACAAATACAAGGATAAAGAATTATAAGAAACAATTTTAGCGTCAAGAAGAATATATATGATCTTGGTAAAGAACTTCTCGCTAAGCCTACATTTCCACACAATCAAAAATTCCATAACAGAAATCCACCAGAAAAAAACTACAATTCGAATTTCCATATAAGATGGTAGTTGCAGTTCCAGGTAAGTTAGAATTCGCATTTCCAGAGAAGTTAAAATTCGCACTTCCAGAGACATTAGAAGCTAGAGTTCGCACACTTCCAGAGAAGCTAGAATTCGCACTTCAAGAGGAGTTAGAATTTACACTTCCAGAGACGCTAGAATTCATATTTCCATAGAAGTTAGAATGTGCACTTCTAGAGACATAAGAATTCTCACTTCCAGAGAAGCTAGAATTCTCACTTTCAAAGAAGTTAGAATTCGTACTTCCAGAGAAGTAAAACTTAGCAGTCAACCTGCATTCCAGTGCAGGTTTTCTCTCCTTCCATAAATAGATCCTTTTGAAATGACAAAAATAATTTCAATGTACGATTTCTCAGTACTTTGCATTATGAAAAAAACAGTACTTTACATTATATAAAAAAAAAAACATGTAAAATACATAAGAGTTTCCAAATATAATTAAAATGATTCATGTCAAATAAACCAAAGTAATTCTAGAATTAATAGCACCTTGAGGACACTAGTTGCTTTGCGATTCAAATTGCAGTTCATTATTTGTAAATGTCATAATCAGCAAAACGCTGCACTTTAACATATGCAAATGTTATAATCAGCAAAACAATGCAAATCATTATTTACAAATGTCATAAATAGCGAAATACTGCAATTCGTTATTCGTAACGGTCATAATTCGCGAAATACCAATTTGTTATTTTCAAATGCCATAATCATGAAATCACTGCAAATGATTATATTTAAATGTCATTATCAGCAAAACACTGCAATCCATTATTTCAAATGTCATAATCGGCAAAACTCTGCAATTCGTTATTTGCAAATGACATAATTAGCAAAACATTGCAATTCGTTATTTGCAAATCTCATAACCAGCAAAACACTGTAAATAATTATTTATAAATGTCATTATCAGAAAAAAACACCACATTTGATTATTTACTAATGTCATAATCAACTCTGCAATTCGTTATTCGTAAATGTCATAATCGGCAAAACACTGCAATCCATTATTTGCAAATGTCATAATCAGCAAAAGACAATTTTGAACAACAAATTGCAGAATTCCCACTCCTGCACCTGAAGCTACAAGGAACGAAACCTCAACAACCGGCTTTTGAACCTCTGACACTTTCGCGACGAAAACCACAAATGTCAGATGATATACACCTTCAGGAGGTATTCAGCATCTGGCCATTAGAAATTGCAACGTGTATATAACATGATTGTTTATTAGAATTATCTAAATAACATGTTGTAGGTAACTCAACGCTCCCTCTTCTCTTTATTTTTCTCTCTTTACATAAACACAAACTCATACATACATACATACATATATATTTATATATACATACATATATATATATATATATATATATATATATATATATATATATATATATATATATATATATATATTTATACACACATAATGTTTGTGTGTTTGTGTGCTTTTTGTGTAGCTCAGTCGGATATCTTGAGAATTTATATATATATGTATATATATATATATATATATATATATATATATATATATATATATATATATATATATATATATATATATACACACACACACACACATGATATTTGTGTGTGTTTTTTGTGTAGCTCAGACGGATATCTCGGAGAATTACACTTTGCGTATCCAAGTTCAAACCCTACGCAAATTTGAGAGTTCATTGAAACTGGGCCTATGCACCTAAGAGCAAGAGATTAAGCTTCAAACTTAATACCACGTTCAAACCCATTGTATGGCCAAAAGTCCACTCAACTGTCACTGGCTACAATCAATCGCTGGAGTCAACAAAAAGATTGTAGTACTCACAAACTCAACTCTAAGGCCTTGCTGAGAATCAAAAGGGCTACCCTTTTCTATCACCACCTGCTTCAAAGGAAGAGAGGTATGTTTTTATGATGGACAGGCTGACATCAGTCTATTTTCGTAGTTTAAATATGAAAGACCTTATTTTAATATTGTTACTGTTCTCAAAGTATTTAATTTTTATTGTTCATTACTTCTCTTGTAGTTCATTTATTTCATTATTTCCTCTCCTCACTGGGCTATTTTTCCCTTTTGCTGCCTTTGCTTTCCAACTAGGGATTGTAGCTTAGCTAATAATAATAATAATAATAATAATAATAATAATAATAATAATAATAATAATAATAATAATAACATATATTCAACTGAATATCCTTTCATTTATTTTTAATTCCCTTTTGGATTTTGCATCTTTAAACATTAACTTCTTATTACTACTCCCCTAAAAGGGTCACCAGCCCTCATTTTGTACCATCCATTTTGTACCATCCATTAGCAAAAAAAAAAAAAGATACATTAAACCGAACAAAATAATAGATAAAAATTGCATACTTGAATAAAAAAAATCAGTTAAAAACTCTTTTACCTCAATATAAAAATTAGTATAAAAATCATCCGCTTGAAAATACAAATAATATAAAAGCCGTAAACTAAATAACTAAATCAGAGTAAACCACAACAGAAAAAATATGAGTATGAAATTCGTTAAACTCATTAAAAAAAAAAAGGGAGAGAGAGGAGAAGTGAACCACAAGAAAGAAAAAAAGCATACAACTCATTAAAAACAACAATAAAGATAGAACCAGAAACGAACATCAAGATAAATAATCAATAATTATCTACACTATTTACCGACGCAACGCTCTTCTCGATTCGAACGTTTAATTTGATATCATCAGACTCTGTTTCGCAAGTCATTAATCAACTGTGTTTGGACGACATCACTTGCAGCGAATTATTAGGGGTATTGAGTGCAAGCGAAAGCAACAATGCAATTAAAACTTGCACCTTTTTCGGGTTACTGCTTTTCTTCTAAGGTTGCAAAGCCTTTTTGCTTAGGTCATCATCTTTGTATTTGATCGTTTCTTATCTCCTCTTTCTAATAAAATGCTAGTGTCTGGTTATATGTACGGTATATATATATATATATATATATATATATATATATATATATATATATATATATATATATATATATATATATCTACATACATACATACATAAAGACACACACACACACACACACATATATATATATATATATATATATATATATATATATACATACATACATAAACACACACAGAAAATATATATATATATACTATATATATATATATATATATATATAAATATATATAAAATTTCGTTGTCACGCCCACGGGGAGAGAGTAGTCATACCCTCTTGAGAAGGGATACCACCAGAGGTACACTCTGACACCTTACTCTCCTACAAATTGCCGAACCAGCTGGTAGTATTCAGAAATGGGGGAGGGGCTGGGAACTGTTGAATTATGTGTGTTGTGTGTGTGTTTGCATATCTATCGAAATATTTAGACGAGAGAGAGAGTCATTATGTCCAGAAAACTTATAAAAATTCTCTGTATATATGTCATATGTATCCCCCAATCATGAAAATGTGTAAACAAAACATATTCACACACACATATTATATATACACACAGTATATATACACACATATATATACATATATATATCTCTATCTATCTATATATATATATATATATATATATATATATATATATATATATATATATATATATATACTGTATATATATAATATACATATATATATATATATATATATATATATATATATATATATATATATATATATATATATACTGTATATATATAATATACATATATATATATATATATATATATATATATATATATATACATATTTACGTGTATGTATACATAAATCATATAAATGCATAAATGTATTAAACATCACAAAAATACTAAATAATACTTATCGATCAATTTTGTAACAAATCTAATGTGCAAGAGAGAGAGAGAGAGAGAGAGAGAGAGAGAGAGAGAGAGAGAGAGAGAGAGAGTGCTATTGTAAAAGAAGTACATTATATCCCTAAAACAAGCCGGGGGACAGTTATGATTAGGGAGAGGGCACCCCCCCTCCCCCCCCCCCCACCCACCCCAAAAAAAGAATAATAAAGGTTACTGTTATCGGAAGCGAGCGATACGTTCAAAAATAAATGAAACGTCACCGCGGATGGAAGCGCACACATCGCGGACACAAATGACATCTATAATAACTTCCAAAAGGTAGGAAGGAGAGTCATTAGGATTTTTACTGTAGGCAACGGACCGTGTTCTTTCCCTCCATCAACCCCTCTTCATCCTACTCCTCCTACTCCCCTGTTCCTCATGTCCCATCCTTATTCCCCCTTCCATTCCTATTATTCAATCCTACTTCTTCCCCATCTTTCCCCCGCCCGTGATATCCATTCCCCCATTCCTACAACTCTCCCTATCCTCTCCTTTCCCTATCCCACCCCCCCACCTCACCCCCTCTCCTTTTGTCTCTCTGGCATCTCCTACATCTCTCACGTGAGGTATTCCATGCAACGAGCATGTCATCGGAATTTATAGTTCCGGCCTGATGCTGGAATTACGTCATTAATAATACGTGTAATGCATTTGACGCCGCCTGTTGTCACAAAAAAAAAAAAAAAAAAAAAAAAAAAAAATCCATGTGACCAATCAGCGACTGAGGCTGAAGCAGTCGCGATGGAGCGACTGCCCTTTTCATTGGCTGGAGTTAAGAGATTCTTAAAAATAGGGGACGCAGAGACAACACCAAAGCATGCTTTATTGCATGGCAAAAAATTACTAGTTCCATTTCGGGGGTTTTCTTTATTGTCGCTAAGTGTTAACATCAGGCACGATTCGATTTAATTTAATAAGTAAGCACGTTGAGCTTCCTGCTAAATAGCCCAGGTGAGTTCCTGCTTCTCTTTGCACGCAATGGAAAAAAGAAAAAAAAAAACCAGCATGCACGCAACACGCAAACTTACTCAGCATATATAGAATCGTATTCCATGTCAAAATTTATACCCAACGCATGTGCTCTTATCATCACTCTGATAAATGACAAAATCATTAACGATATTCTTTAGAGTGAACAAAAACATCCCTATCAACGTATTTCTGAAATGCTATTATGAAAAGAACAATATATATGAGGAATTTGAACTGAATATAGAAGTTCCAAAAATACGATGAACACTTGTGTATGAGTATCTACATATAATAAAAAGATGTGACCTTCGATATATATGTGATATCTATATAACGTTTATATATGCATAAAATATACAAAACATCTAAATACGTATAAAATATATATCATCATAAGCTAATTTCCTTTTGATGTGCTTGTGAAAAAAAGATTTCAACGTTCTGGTATATAAGCCACATTCCTTTTCTTCTTTTTTTTTCTTTTTTGGCCTATAAAGAAACCGGTACCTATGTACAGCTGTCTAATCTTAAAAAAATACCGATAATCCATTAATTATAATGGGTATTTCAAGATCGGGATAAAGCCATTTTATAATTACAAAAAAATTTTTTTTTCTTATTCCATAAATATCCTGAATTAACAATAAAAAATATTTTCCTTAACAATTAAAATATTCAAGCCGTGTGATGGATTTTCCCCAGCTGGAACATTAATCACTATTCAAAATATGTGAAAGCTAAGAATATCATTAGAAAGATAGATTCTCTCTCTCTCTCTCTCTCTCTCTCTCTCTCTCTCTCTCTCTCTCTCTCTCTCTCTCTCTCTCTAATATATATATATATATATATATATATATATATATATATATATATATATATATATATATTTATATATATATATATTTATATATAATATATATATATATTATATATATAATATATGTATATATACATATATATACACATATACATACACACACACACACACACACACACACATATTATATATATATATATATATATATAAATATATATAAATATATATATAAAAACCATCCTTCTTTCCCACATGAGCGTAGAATAGCTAAAATAAAAATTTTAGTTGAAAAGCTTAAGTTTTTATTAAAGTCTAAATATGTTTTTCTAACCAATAATAATTTTTTAGAAAGAAAAACATTGACTATCAAATCAAGGATATTACGATACATTTTATATATTCTGTAGTCAAGTTAATCAACGGTTCGTATAAATTTATGTCAGCGAAAACATAAATAAGATCTTTTTATACTTTTATGTATCTTGAATGATAATGAAAATCTGAAGGATAAGCATGAAATTGAAATGTCACAGGATGACAATTTCTTTTAAAATGGCCGGAATAAAAAAAATGGAAATGGATACAAAGAACATATTATTTTACATAATTTTTTTCTATAATATTATTTTCGTATAAAGTTAATAACATAAACATCTGATGTTAGTAATATGTGATATGTAAATCGAAAATATTTTCTGCCTTGTTTATTGAGAAAATCTGGCGCAGTTGTGAGTATAAGCCTTTTCAATAAATGTTTTACACTTACTTTAAATCAATCATATCGAACATGCACTGTTATTGATTTATAGTGTTATAATTGCTACTTAGTGTTAATTTCTTTTATTGTTGGTGCTATCAACTTTTACCAAAAATAACTTCAGAAAAATATAATTGTTAGATTTTCCTTTTACATATTCAAGGACAATTTTTGCCCTAGAAATAATTATTTAAAGTTAATAGTAATAGTATAATAGTAGAGCCAGGCTCAGTGCAAAATCTTAGCAAGTAGTCGTCCCATTATAAATTTCACCAAATAATATTTTTCAGAAATAATCAGATGTCAAT